>NW_011336769.1:8908-33033 GCF_000735185.1 Notothenia coriiceps | reverse complement strand
TCAAGTTTGTGAAGGCAGCAGGAAAAAGCTTCCGCGATCGCCGTCTCCTCTGTTCCTCCAAACCCCGCCCCCTCCCTGCAAATAATGAGTGACAGGCTGATAGTAACCTGATAGAAACTTTATTATTCACTTAATCACTGATTGAGATGATGAGGCTAACTTAATCTCCTACAATCATGGGATGTATGTAACAGTAAGACAGAGAATTTAAGTGAGCACCCACATGCAGTATTTTTGCTTTTACTGTATATGCTGTTGTAAATACTCCTGTTGTCTGCTGTGTTCAGACTCAAGTCATGTTTGGGATGCCACATTCAGGACATTCAGTGTCCTTTTTTTAACAGAAGACCGTTGCTAGAAGCTGCAGCTAGACTGCAGAAGCATTAGTTTTTTGTTTTTGAGGATGGAACAATTTCACACACAGATACTGTATAGGGATGCTAGAGCTATGCAATTGATTTATTTTTGGTTTATAAATTAATGTCAAGACATTTATGTTATTGATTTCTGAAGCACTTTCTAAATAATAAAAAGGGAGTTCATATGTATTTACTGCATGTATTCATTGATGTGCATTAATATAGAAAATTGAGGATGCAACGCATTGGCATGATGGATATCGAATCGAAGACAGGATAATCGTAATCGAATCGTGAGACCAGTGAAGATGCACAGCCCTAGTACAGGTTAGCTCTGAGTGTTAGCGATGCTAATGTCAAAAAACACCGACCATATTAAGTCCAAAACAGTCAGGCATTTTTTCTAAAAACAACGTTTCTGATATTTCCGATATTACGTCATATCGGACGCAAATCTGGATCAGCTCCGTTGTACCCCGTTTTTAAAGATTTGGCTATGGAGGAAAGGAGAGAGGGTTTTATTTTCTGACGCTGCGTGAGTTCCCCGACACACCGGGGACACATCTTCATGTATAAAATACATCAAAATGTGCATTTTGCATGATAGGTCTCCTTTAAGATAGAAAGAGTTTTCAGCACTGCTGACTGCAAGTTAGCTTACTGGTAGTTAGCAAGCTTGTTAGCAAACAGCAAAGTAGGTTTACAAAGTGTATTTAAAGCGTATTATGCATATTTGTACTATCGACAATCAAGTCTCTTTTGTGTAGCATTTTAGAATCTATAACTCTCCATTCTCTTAAGGTCACCGCTCTCACGACTGCTTCCTGTTGGTCAATCGCGCTAATTGGGAGGAACCTTTTCCCAATAGTTGAAGTCTACGCAGAAAAATCACACTAATTTCTTTCATTTGAAATACTGTTGTGACTAGCAGTTGATTCATATTTCTAAGGCAGCAGGGGAAGCCTTTATGCTGGATATCATGCATCCAGGTTTCCAGAAGCAACCTGCCAGTTTTAGCTGCCATTGGTGTCTAATGACTCACTTAAAGGTTCCTGACAGACTTTCTGTTAATCCTTTCAATACAAATATGGATTTATTTATATGTTGCAAAACACAGTCATTTAAGAGCTAATGTGACACTAATGCAGCAGCTTTTGTGAGAAAAACCTGCTAAACACAGATTAAGAAGGATTTAAAAAAAAGGTACAAATAAAAACTGTAATGAATAAATTCAAATGTGCCTTTCCCAGAACAGCTTGGGAAACATTCAATACATGAAATAACCCACAGATTGTGCATGCAGAAACACAAATTGTCCCTCTGTGTGTTCCCGTTGTTGCTTTAGGTGGAGGTTGTTGTCTTTAGCCCTATGTGGACAGGATTAGTTATACAGGGTGGTTTCCTAATGTTGCCATTACTGGAGCAAGTCTATACATCAAGCTAAATGTGCCTCATCAGTTTCCTTTCCCCTCAACTTTCATGTCATTTTCATGTCAACGGATTTACCTCTCCCGCTCCATGCGGAGAGACATTCACTAACTGTTGTTGTTTTTGACACTTTATGTGAAAATGTAAAGCAGGAGCATATAACATGTGGTTTGGGAAGACTGTGGAAATCAAACTTTCATCGCTGTTTGTTCTTGAAACTGATAACACTTTGGTGATAAATGACTCTCTGTGTATTGTACTTAAAAGGTAATCTTCTCCTTTTTCTGGATACTAGCTTGAAACAACTACAGGTTTCATAGACAGCAACAATTAGTTGGATGAAACAGGTGCAAGTTTCCCCACGTACACAGAAATCTGCCATCCAAGCAGATACAAGTGGAATCCAGCTAAGAAACGGATCATGTCTTTGTAGTTCAGTCCTTTCTTCCTTCATAAAGCATGTTCTCTAGTATTTCTTTGCCCTCTCTTCCTCTCATGCCCCCATCACTCTGAAGCTCTCATCTCCTGCAGCTATTCTCCCTCCATGCCTCTGCTCATGAGCATGACATTCCTCACACTCATTTTCTCAATGGTCTGCCCATCCTCCTGAGGCTCTGTCGATTTCTCCTCCTGGATCCTCGTCTCACTCTCTCCGAGCCTCACCCTCACAAAGGTTGAGTTTCTCAGTCCTCTGTGTGATCTCTACCCCTGCTGTCCTCTGCTCAGATAATCTATCCGTCACTTAACCACCAACCTGAGGGACGGATAAAGACCTGGGATGCTATAAGGCACCCACACACAAACAAAAAGAGGGTGAATTGTGATAATAAATCCTCTTGGTTTCTTGTCGTTAAAAATAGGGATGCCACGGTGAGTAAATGTTTTCCACCGGTTAATAAGCTGGTGGAAACCCTGGACATTTGAACACTAATAAAAAACGGTTGAAAAAAGACAGTGAATTTGTCTCTATGCAGCACGTAGACCACCACAGGATGCAATAACACAAGGCCTAATAGGGACATCTTTCATAAGGGAGTTTTACTTTTGTGTCTATCCTATATCATCAGGATTTCCAAAGCAAATATGTTTTTTTTTAGGAATGCCTTCTTTTAATTGAATGGAGAAACAAAGCTGCAAAAATCTGAATTTAGTGTCACATTTAGGGAAAGACGGTATGTTGTCAATTTCTTATTTCATACGTTCCAATCATGCTGCAAAAACAGAAGAGCCCATTTCATACTGGTAGTGAAAGTAAAAATAGGAAACCACTGTTTCAGTTTGTCTACTCTTTGAATCAGACACTCATTTAATGCCACCACGCTGCAATCGTTTTTTAAAAAGGGAGTTTTAGGACAGTGTCCATTCATCTTCGCCATATATGCTGCATAACTGTCACAAAGAAAAAGCCACCTCGCAAACCAATTACATGACAGCACGGGGAAGAAAACACACGGGCGCAGCCACTCGATTAGATGGATGACAAAAGGAAACAACAGAAAGGAAACAAATTACACTGTGTCAGCGGCAGCGTCAAAAACACCCAAAGGGATGAAGGAGGAGCCGCCTCACGCAGCATGGCTCACCTCCCAGGCTCAGCCCCGCCCCCCCCCCACATGCCTCACAGTTGCTCTGAGTGATGAGTCAAGAGAATCATTCATTGGCAAAAACAAACAAACACATTTGTTGCAGAGCTCTAACATTATCCAGTTTTTCTTTCCGTCTGTGTTCTTGTTTTGTGAATGAACCATTAAGCAGTGGCTCAACCAATCACATTAAACATTTGTAGAATATAAAGGGGTGCAGTAACGCTATATGTTTGTATAGTGACCCAGAAGTAAGCATTTCAAGGACTATTCCATTGGATTTTGAATAGCTGTAAAACAGCTTTTGTGATTTTTAATGCATAAATGCAATCGCCAGAAGTAGAAAAGCTAATCGTTGGGCTACAAGCAAACGACATCACCGTTGCATGGCTTAAACCGCTAAGCCAAAGGAGCCTAATGTTTGGCTTGATGACGTTTAGTGCTCTCATTTAGTTACTTGTTAGCAACAGCTGTTTTTTTAGGCAACATAGAAGCTTCAACAATTTAAAAGTGGGGTATTTATTGACGTTTTTTGTGTCACAAAACAAAACTTGAAAATCTCTTAACCTTGTGTTAACCGCATAACCTTTTTCAGGCATCTAACCAAAAACACGTACAAAAACACTTCGAGAGAAGGAAACGGGAATGCTAACTCTTTTTCAATTTTGTATGACTTATTCCTGCACCACTCTATTCTGTCTATGTGCTGGCAGCCCCCTGTGAGTAAAGCAAACACATTTGAAGGACATAAAAATAGCTAACCTAATGAACTAAATTCTGGGACCCCATTTTGGCAACAGGTTTTAAGAGTAAACTGATCGGAAAGACAATTTGCATTTTTATTCCAGACTGCATGATCTGCACACAAGAGCTACAGCATAGATTCACTCTCATTACGATTGTATTAGAAAGCTATGCATTATCTTGTCTTATTATCTTCTGTCGTCAAGGGAAGGGCCCATTTGTAGAGCCCCTTTTAGCTTGCTGCTCTGACATTACATCAGTTACCTTGTCATCTTCCATGCTCTCCTCTGTCGCTAAGACTGATCTTTTTTCCCTCTTTTCTGTTTAATTCTGTATTCCTCCCTCTCTAGTGTTATGAGCCCAACACACACGCGCATACACACTTACACTCTTCTGTATCAATTCATGCTCCACATGTGAGAGCCAGGGTGGACTGGCAACAAATTATTCATAATGTAATTAGCCAGTAGGGAAATCATATTAGAGAATCTTGTCTTGGACCTCAGGGAAACTTTAAGCACTTCATCAAATAATGGGCCAGGCATCCAAATAATATCCCTGACCCAGTTCTGCTCTCCCGTGGGCGAGGCCGTCTCAACCACTGCTTCAAAAAACAAGACAAATATCATGTAGATCCTCCGCAGCTAAAGAAGCAAACTGAGTATAATATGCTATACCTTTACAAGTTTACACAGATTTCTTTTGATTGCACCTCAACGCATCAAACATGCATCGGCTTTTCGTCTTTCACAAATCCAACCCTTTTATCTCAATGCTGATTGTGGTATCTTCATTTATTCTGTCCATACAGAGTACCACCAGTACTCACGAAGGACATATCAAAGAATAACAGTAACATCAAATCAGTAGGGATTAACTTTGACTTTCTATGAACCCGTCTCCAAAATGAATAGAACCTATATTTCCAATAAAGCAAATCTTAGGCGTGTTTCATTAAAGCCCAACTGTATCCCTAACGCCTGCATTAGAGTACCCTAAACTTTGTATAGCGTACTACATGGACCTCATTGGGGTTGTTTTGGCAGCAGATAGCATCTGGCTGGGATCTTTGCAGTACTGACCGGGTCAACAGCCAGCCATGACCGTATGAATGTAACTGATAACCAAAGAAACACTGAAATTAATGTGGAACAGTTACGTCATGCGCAACACCTGGTCTGCTCAAAGCCAATCTGGGGGATGGGATCGATCCATCCCTAAATTAGATTTATATTCATTCTCCCAACAACACCCTTTTTATATCAGTTATCCCTGAGACACTCCCTGTAATGTAGAACACATGAGAAACTTTACAGGCTCTGCCAGAATACTGATAGACCTCTAAGAACAGCAAACTGTCTACTTCTTATTTGCATCATCCTTTCTGTTCTGTTGCAACCTCTTGGAGTTTAAAGGTTATGCAGACTTTTACCCAAACTTCTTTCTACGGCATACTGTACATCAATGATGTGATACTGAGGGTGGCCATTTGAAGTGTTTAATTGCATTTTGTGTCCTCATCTCAAGCTTGGTGGAGATTTGGAAATCTTCAGGATGGATTTTTGTCAAACTGCCATTGTGTTTCAGGATTTGCTACTCCTAGTGTATTTACGCTTCATTCATTTGGACTTTTATCCTGTCGTCCCTATCAATTCCTTACGAGAGTTTGTTCAACACTTCTCTGAGTAAAGGAAAGAGATGACTGGTTGCCCTGCCCGGTGCCGGGTCCTCTTTGAAAGCAGGAGGGCAAACAACAGGAAAAAAGGAAATGTAATCCAACTGCTTATTGTGGTGGCTAAATCATTATACAGCCGACTGCCGTGAGCCATTTCCCAGGCAGCTGGGCAATAATACTAAATATATGGTTCAATGGAATGGAAATGTAGCAAACATTTACACTCAATCAGTAGAATATAATTAGATTTTGTAATGTCTTACGAAACCTTGAAAAATGTAATAAAAGTAATTCAAATTCTAGATTGAGTTGCACTCTTAGTGAAAACTAGCACTGTACAATAGCATGACGCTTAGTTACATGCTAGGAAGAGCACAGGAACTGGAGAATTGGATGATGGTAATTAGGTGAATAACGACTGGAGGGGGTTGGGGAATTGAAACAGGATACAAACTCACTGTTTTAGTTCATTACAAAGTAAATCCCGGGGTAGATTGGGTTGTGGGGGGGGGGAGAAGGTGTGTTGTTGAAATAGATTTAGTATAAAAACATGAGCCACCTGTTCCGGATCCACAACAAAGGTTTCAGAGCCCCACCCTCCTCTTCCTCTTTCCTTCCAACAACAGCTCATTCTGCCTGACATCATCTTGGCCTCCATGAAGGTCTCTATGAGTGTGTGCAGTTTATGTTACTGGATAATACTTTGGTGCAAACCAACTTCAAGCATCTGGTGATGGCTACTGGCAGGGACATTATTTGATCTTTTTATACCCTATAACTCGGAATGGTAGCCTATTCAAAAGTCCATATTTGATTACCTACTGTTCTTACTTTTTGCAGCAACACTTTATCCTCAAAGCCAGCTCTGATATTCTAGGAGGCCTTTTGGATTCATCAACAGGGAAACGTGTTTAAGTTCTTGCCAGCGGCTTTTTTGTGTTGTGTCCCTTTAAAAACAATGAAAGACAGGCTATATCCCTCTTCCTCTGATTTCCATTGTTTACCTGGAACCGATGGCTGCCTTTATTTCACTCGTAAATCTTGTTGTCAGTGGTTGACTAGATTGAGCAGACAAAATGGGCTGCTACTCTGAGCCTAGAGGGAGTTTGTTCCACGACATTACACCGCTGTTTGCAGGATGCCTCCATCCTGAGAGAAGTGGTCGCCTTTCAGCGGGGAGACAGGAAGAAGGAGATATATTTGGATCTTAAGGCTCTGCAAGGTTGTAGGACATCAGGCGTAATTTACAATGTGACTGAGGTCAGTCTCTAGCTCTTTGGTAGTGTGAACTCGTCTTCATGCTGTGTCCATACATTAGAAAGTGTAACAATCAGGACTGAATAATGAAACATTTAGAGATTCTCATTTTCCTGAGCAATGATGGGGAAAAACTGGCACACCAACGTTTATACAACTCCATTCCAAGACGGAAGGAGATTTTTATCGACAATTGCCAAGAGTTGCTCAAAAGTATACTGTATGGAATCCTTAGGGTTTAATTTTTTCTGCCCACCTTTACACAAAGTCAAGAGCCCTCACAGCTTAGGGGATAGAGGTGTATCTCGGACCAGAATAGGCAATTAAGTGACGCCAGCTGGTGTTCAGGCGGAAGTGTTACAAAGCGGCCAACGATGTTCGTCTCTGCCTCGTCTTGCATGGTTGCCTTGAAAGCCAATTGTTCTGAGATGCATTTTTGTAATAGAAGGCATCTGGATATTTGAGCATTTTCTGATGACCCTCCTGTGACAATCCCACCAGATGGAGCAGCAGGGAGGAGAGAAGGATGGAAAAAGAGGTAAAGAGCCAGCGACAAAGACCTGATGGAGACTAAAAGAGAGAAAATGAGAAAGAGCATGTGGACGACGAGAAAAGCAATGTAGGAGATATGAGCGATAGAGGCGAAGCAAATTGAGGACTGGAGAAAAGTGTTTTGCTTTCACATTAAATGATCCATCTGGTGAAGTGTGTTGTTGCTGCAGGGAAGGAGTTTGTTTTGCCCTTGGGATGTGTTCATCTTCAAAGTGTAAGCTCACAGCTGGCTCCACCTTCAGACTGTGGTAGCCTCAAACTTAGGGTAGATGACCTGCAGTCAAAAAGCTGTTTTTGAAATCCCTGAAATGCTTTTGGATCATGATGGTAAGGAAGTGTATGATACTTTTATTTCAAGAAAAACAAAGGATAAAAAGGCCTTTGAGCAATGTGAGCTCCTACTGCAAAAGGGATGAAAGAAAGAGGAGAAATCAAGTGTTTTTTAAAGAGGTCCTTATATTGAGTGTGCTATTCTGCCAAATAACATTGTTAAGAGACTAAGAGGCCACTACACGATTACACTTGCCTAAATGCAGTGTCAAATTCATTCACCATAAACATCACAGTGCAAGTGGAGTCATGGAGCCCCGTGAAATGACCAAATGGATGCCAGCAAGGACAGAATATAATTGCAGCTAACAAAATTCCATTCTCAAAGATGAAAGGGCACAAAAAGAAAATATGTCCATAAGCTCACCCTCAGCCTCTTTCTCTTCCTGTGTTTCCTTCTAATCTGTCCTCATGTCACCTCGTCATGGCTTACTAATGACAGGAGACTGTCAGCACCTGATCATTTCAGGCTATTATATAGTCTTATTGAAGGTCATTTTCTTTTGGTCTGCAGGTAAGTTCGCCCCTTCTCACTTTCACCCTTAATTTCTTTGGCTTTATCTTTTACGAATCACAAAAGCAACAGAAATAGATTCAGGCGCAATTCCTCTAACTATTGAGATGTATCGAAAGTAAAGAGAAGAACAACAGTCTCTCATCAGCTCCCCTCTCTCCTTCCTCTGGATGTCTGAAACGTGGCCCCCTTCCCTGCTTTGATAAGGGCTCAGAGTACGGGGGAGGCCCCTCAGGTAACCAGAGCTGCTCTTTGGACTGCAGGGCTTTCAGAGAGAGACAGATGTGTCATTGAAGACAGCCAACCATGACCTTTGGGCAAGCCAGACAGCCTGGGAGGGTCTGACACACAGCTAGCAGATCTGTGCATGAGAACACACACAGCCACCTGTTTTTATGCTCTTTCAATAATCGTGTTGAGAGAAGTTTCATTTTCAGCCTGGGAACTTCAAGTGGGGAATTTATTTTTCCATTTGCTTAATTTCAATCTTCACTTTCAGAAGTCTAGCACGAAAGGTTTCATGAGAGAATACATAAACATCTCAATCAGCTGCAAAGTATGAGCATTAAAACAACATTCAACCCTGTAGTGTAGCCATAGCTAGTGTGTTGTATTGGGTCTTACATGTGTTTTTGTCATTTACCAGAATTTCCTGCAAACTTCCACACCAATCGCAATTTATAAGAAACAAACTGGAGGACAGTTTATGAGTCGTTTGCTTGTTGATAGCTTTGGTTCCCGTCCTAACTTCGTTGCTGTAAAACCAATGCCACTTCTACTTTATGTTGAAATGCATGTAGCTCAACAGTAGTCGGGCAAGCTGAGAGCATGCTTGGCTAAACCAAAAGTGGAAACCACTGATCCAGATGAAAACCAATTGGAATGGAGAAAATTATAGTTTCTGGGGTGAACTTAACTTTAGAGCACTATTTACAGGGGGTGATTACGGCAATACGCTGTTTGAATTAGCCTACTGAACCAGGACAGAAATCTATATAGTAATTTGTTATTTGGGGAAATGTAAATATAATGTTAGCTTATCTGTTCTACTATCCAGCAGCAAGGAGTCCTTAAGTGAGTAATGAAGCCCAAAAGCAGCACTACTTGTTCAGCCTTCTCTATCTTCACAATAAATCTTGCTGTCAGTCACAAGCTATCAGATTTGCCGGACAGTTTGGCATGCTGACTTTGTATGTGGAATGGTGATTCGATGACTGGGGCTTCACACATTATAGTTAAATGGGGTAATTTTGCAGCCTGCTCCCCCTCTGTATCCAGAACAGAGATCAATGGGACCCATTATATTCCATTGATATTCAATCACGTATCACTGAGTTCCCTTGTTCCCCAACAGCCAGCTACCACTGACTCATTAAAGAGCTGGGTAAAGGTAACCAGGCCTCTGCAGCCAATGCATTATGGGCGAAACAATCTCATCCTGTTGATTGTGCTGTAACGACAGAGCTGTGGTGTTTATGCTTTAAATGTGCCTTAGTCCCAGCAATAACCTTTCTTGACTGGCTTAAAACATCCGGATTTCTGGTGACGTTATAGTGTGGCAAAACATAAAACAAATGATGTAACTCGTGATAATGAGTGAAAACCAACTGAAATGGCTCCCCTTAAGTGGCTGAACGTCTGTTTAAGTGCCAAATTATCCAATTGCAGAGGTGTATTTGATCAATGTTTTTTTTTGTTTTTTTAAATTACACAACATATGTAAACTTAATGGTTGGGTATCATGTTTTTCATTTACTCTCACATCTTTCTACACTGCAGAAGGTGGCCTATTTATCAAAATAAAATAAGACAAATGCATAAAAATGTAGATGTTTTGTCAGACTACACGTAGCCCTGTGTTGTTGTAAATTCCCCCCACAACACATTCTGTTGTTTCCACAGTAATTACATTGAAATCCTTTGGAGCAAAGTAAACTGGCAATTTAATGAATCATAGAAAACATTGAAGATTATTTTTAAACTGCAGTAAACAAACAGCTGAATCTCCATTGAATGCTTTTTTCCTGCTCTCTGAAGTGCCCAGTGTTCTATTGCAAATTTGAACAACATTTTTCTTTTTTTAGATTAACCTGGTGATCCACTCTACACGATAAAGATATTTGGCCTTTTTTGATCAGTTGACCAAACATCCACCCAAACACTCCTGTAAGGCCAACTAACTGATACTCTTTCCTTTAAGTAGGACTAGGAACACAGCGCAGACCTAAGGCCTGTACTACGAATCCAGTTCAACATACCCTGGATATGTTTGAGTTACCTAATCCAAAACAAACGCGCTCTCGCTAAGCGGTCCTACGACGCTGGTTATCAACTCGGTAACTCAAGCCAGGGTTTCTCCGTACGGCTGAGTGCGCATTCACATGAAAGGGGCAGGGCTAGCAACATTTTACCAATCACTAACATGGAGAAGCGTACTGACAGCGCAGCGTCATACTTCCTGAATGAAAAGTCAACTATAATATTAGACAAATATGAAGAAGTTAAACGTTAAACATCCATGACTTAAACACTTTATCCAGGATACAAGCCACATAGTTGCACCTGCAAGGTGAATACAGCTGGTAAAAGAAAAAGGGTTTGAATGCGTACATTAACAGGTTTATGATATCACTGCCCCGTCTAAGACACGAGTGGATCTGACTTTAATTACATTTGACTCGAGTGTTTCGTCAACTTAATGTGTTGCTTAAAATAATACTTCTGCATACAGTATGTGACACTGTGAGTGTTGCACGGCCAGATACGGCTCAGCTGACTCAGATAACGAAATATATGATACATTATGATGTGATATGAATGATAATGGGACACATCGACGTCTGCACTCACAGTCCCGCGGACTGTACGTAATGCTACTTTGACCCAGTCACTTATGTTAACTTGTGGCAGATATTTAAGTTAGCTTTCTTAACGCTAATGTTANATGGATTATCAAGGATTATTTCTGAAACAGTATGGAGCTCAAAGGCTTTCAGAAGCAGGAAATAAAAAGGAACTCACCTTGTGGTATAACCGGCAAGAGGGAAAGCCTTTGAGCTCCATACTGTTTCAGAAATAATCCTTGATAATCCATGATATGGCTTTTCATCACCCCAGTATTTAGTTTAAACAGTAGCTGCCGGGTCCCTCATGAGCTCAGCCCCCTCCTTTTTTTTAAATCTTTTTTTTTAGACAGGAAGTGAAATAGAGGGATATGAGGCATGGCTAGAATGGGTGATCTGTTTGGTATTTTGAGCAAAACACTTCATAGACATGTTTTTTATATATTTGTATATATCTAAGACCTATGCTATTGCCTACAAATAGCATGANGCACTTTTGAAACAGGAAGTGAAATAGAGCGATATGAGGCATAGCTAGAATGGGTGATCTGTTTGGTATTTTGAGCAAAACACTTCATAGACATGTTTTTTATATATTTGTATATATCTAAGACCTATGCTATTGCCTACAAATAGCATGATACTGTAGGTGACCTTTAAATAAAACCTTTTTATTGTAGGAAATGATATACAATCCTGTGAGCAAAATGAGACTGAGGATCAAATGGCCTACCTGGTTGATAGTACACTGTCTTACTGTATATTTGACCAGTCAAGAGTTTGCAGCATCTATCTCAGTTTCCAAAGCTTAACATTGGGACCACAGTTGTGCTCATTTGTTCCCTCAAGTGCTGCCAGTTTGCTTTCTCAGCTTACTGTACCAAAAACAATCATGTGGCAGGGAAAACCCAGCATTCAGACCTTAGACCAGGGCCAGTGACATCGCTTCCTCTGTCCTCTTTTCACACACAGATTCCCATCACCCTTGGGAAACCATCAGATAGCAACCACAATGGGTATTAACCTCTGCCACAAACCGTAGACCAGCACGTTGGCAGGCGCTCTAAAGAGTCGTCGTGTCTTTGATGAGGTTTTAAGGTCCCTGTATGATTTTCTGCACTGAGGAAAACATAACATTTTAGGTCAGCTGCATCATAGTGCCACACACAGTTCATCTTCTTTTAGCGTGTTTCAAATTGCATCTCCAATTATCTTGGGAATATTGCCTTTTATGCACTATACTCCTTCAATGAGCAGTTATTAGTCAGGGATAAAACAAACACTGCGAAAAAACTGAATTTATTTGAAGACCAATGTAATCATTTTATTGCTATTTTCTCCTTTTTAATTGTTTATCAAGAAGCCACTGGAGACAAGGCTTTTATTGTACTAGGGGTTGAAAGTAATATTCACATTGACGCATTATTCATAGGCTTCTTTTGCTACATTTCTGTCCGAAAATAAGGTGCTCTGACTCCCCTGTAACAGTTTGATAATGTCAAAAAGGACATGTCAAATGGCTATGTAGTAACAACATTCTGAGGGGACAACTTGACCTTAGTTTGAATCACATTAGATCATCGTCTAGGCTTTATTTCTTCTTATATTATTGCTTCTACTGGGAGTTTAAAAAGGCATATTACTGTAGGTATTCTGATGTTTAAATGTCCATTCCTTTCTTTCATACTATGAATAAAAGACTGCCGATCAACACCCTTTACCTTGAGCCAACCGCCAACTTAATCCTTTCACTTTTGCCTTCGTTCTACCCAGAATCATAAAAGCACTGAAGCGTTTGATTCCTGTCTGCAGGAATCCCCTTACACCAAACGGCTGTTATTTTTGGTTTGGACAATCAAGGTGGATTATGTTTGCAACCATATGGTTTTATTTTTCAGCTGAGCCACTGGCCTGAAGGCTGAACTACTTTCTCTGTTGTTATCATTATTTTCTACAGTAAATCTGCCCTCAGTTCTGAATTTAGAAGTAGGCCTAACAGAGCCCAGAAGGTGCACTCGACCCACAAGCCATCTGTTTGTATCCAAGTTAGTTTTATATTGGAAATCTGTCGACTCAAGTATTTTTGCAGATTTATAAATTGAGAAGCTTCAACTTCTGCATTAAATTCATACACCATGTAATTCCCATTGCTAGCTTTGATATGTTTCTGAGCCCGTTAAATATAATATGTAACGGGCTCAGAAACATATCAAAGCTAGAAATGGGCTTCTACTGAAAAGTAAACGGTACAAATAAAGTAAGCTGGTTCAACTGAAATATTCATATATTTCCTCATTCATTTCATTCATAATTTCAGGTCATAAGCTCTTGTTATGTTAAATTAAAAAAACATTTCAGAAACAAACTTAAGAAGTTTAAGTAAAGATTTACAATAAAAAGGTAAAATGAAAATAAAGAAACATATTTATATACATATTAGAAGTTAAAGTAAAAATGTGCACATTGTGCTACAATATATACAATTTATATTACAATAATAATAGTGGTGTCTTCTGGAAACGAGAACAGTTTACATTCATGTATTGTTGATAAGTTATTACTAAAACGCTCAAAATGTCTGCCTATAATTTAACTTTCTTAAGTCTATGTTGCAAATGTATTATCTTTTCAATTTACACACGGCATCTATTGCACGTCTGTCCGTCCTGGGAGAGGGATCCCTCCTCTGTTGCTCTCCCTGAGGTTTCTCCCATGTTCCCCTTTAAACTGTGGGTTTTCTCTGGAAGTTTTTCCTTGTACGATGTGAGGGTCTAAGGACAGAGGGTGTCGTATTGTCATACTGATATTCTGTACAAACTGTGAAGTCCACTGAGACAAATGTAACATTTGTGATATTGGGCTATATAAATAAACATTGATTGATTGATTGATTATAATAAATATTAACCTTCTTTTTTTTTGTTATATTAAAAAGTGATACATTGACAACTTTCCAAGATACTGTCACAATAAGTTATGAATCTCCCTTTCTTCACTTCTGAGACTAATAATAACACAGGGATGACGATAGATAACAAAAGCCTGACATCTCATTCCGTTTCCCATCACCCGGGCCTTCAGCGGTACAGAAGTGAGAGACACAAAAGCAAAACGTATCCACATCAATCTCATACGCACACACAGATGCCGCTCAACACTCTCCACCTGCCTCGCCATGTCTGCCAAATTAATCTGTGTGAGGAGATGAGTTTGGGATGAATTCATCTCGGCTGGATGAGAGAGTAGCGTCCATATGTTGGGCCTGCTGGGAACCTGAGTGCTGTATCCTTATTTCCCCCGAGGCGGCAGTCGCTGCAGCCCAGACAGAGGCATGGCGGCACTAAATGGAGGAGAGATAGGGGAGTGTTATCAGTGGAGCCTGCTGAGAGTGCACACACACACACACACACACACACACACACACACACACACACACACACACACACACACACACACACACACACACACACACACATCCACATCCTAATGTAACCTATTTGTCCTTATGTTACCTAGTGTTATCTTCTTATCTTGTGTCTGGGAGACGCTGAGGCATCTGAGGGGAACTATACTTGTTGGTTATGTTGAATTTTAAAGAAGCTCAACAAAACAAAATGTTCAAGGTTAGGTTCCATAGAAATGTGGAACAAGTAGATTTTACGAATATAATGTATGACGTTCTATTATGAAGTGAATTACAGAGAAAGCAGCTGAACGGGCAATTGAGATGCAAATCGCCGTATACATTCAGTCAATTTATGATTTTGCTGCAGTTAACGAGAGACAAAACATATTTTCCCCATGCCAAAACCGTTATTTTTGATGATAAGACATCTCTTTATGGGTTTATGGGTAGTGTAGTGTCTTCTGCCATCCTAAACTCCGAAAAACTATTTGTTTCTCCGAATCGAAGGGGGAAACACAAAAGCATTGTACACAATTTAAACCAATCAATGTTGTGTAATTAACAAGGATAAACTGCTGACTTTGAGTTGATGAGTAGTGCAGATATCACTGTAAAATCAATCGACAGTAAGGAGAATACTCACTTCCGGGTGTAAAATCCTCCGTTATCCAATGGGAATGGACGCTCACATTGCCTCTAACTGCCGCCGACATGGACTGATGCGGTGCTTCCCTGAGCGTCAAATACTGCTGCCGATGGGAGTACATTGCAATCAGTTGAAAGCTCTTTGCGTCCGTTTATGAAGCTGAAGGAGACTCGGCGCGTCACAACTGCACGCCAAAGGACCCTGACCAAGCGTCGCTATTGGACTATCAGGGAGTGAGACTGTGTTGGCCAATCAGAGGCATTTATCACCCATTGTTTTAAGGATATAGTCTAGCCATTTTTTTAAGTTGGATGGTCCCAAAAAAAGAAATGTATCTCACAGTGTAAAAGTTAAAGACTTGAATGACTGTTTTTTAAGGGAAATATATTTCTCCTCCACGTTAGGAAAAGCTTGAACTTATCTAAAAACATGGTATTCGTTTCAACTTTCAGGAGATCCGGCTCAAACCTGTTGCATTAAATCTTTTGACCTGACCGCTGAAGTAATTTGTTATGTTTAGAATCTGAGGACCATTATAAATGGATTTGTCAGTATAATGAAACAGACACAGAGTTTAGCCATTACAGTGTTTAACCCTAGCAAACACATGAAACAAAGCAGCCATACTGGCCCTCATACATTATACCAAAGCCATGTCTGGAAATGCTCAACTTCTTTTGTTATGCTACAGCTGTACAACAGCACCATATGGAAGATATCACACATCCTAGGCTAGATTTAAGTTTCTTAGAATGACCCCCAGCTTAATTTCCTTTTGCTTGTTACCGTCCATCATGCAAGATGTATTCCATCCAATAGTGTCTTTGATCAGAACATCCTCTTTTAATTATTTCTCTTTGATTTTTATTAGAATTTCCTGGAACATTTGACAGTTTTGAAAGTTTTACAAATGATCTGCCTTGACCCTGATCTCAGGGACACCCATGTCCATATATGCCTTCTACTGTAGACGTCCATAACTCTTACTTGCCAAACTGTGATGAGGAACAACATTTCACTGAGATATACATCTGAGCACAGACTAAACAAAAGCTAGCAATTAATCATGTAAATATTATGGCACAGCTGCAAAATATGAAAAAAAGCTCATTCCTATATAAATAACTGGAAGTTGTGTCATAAGGCTACATAAATCAACAATGGAAACCTACTCTGCATAGCGTAACTCCACATGAAAATCAGATATAACTTAGATTTCTGATTTAATAGACAGGAAATTGGATGTATGAGTTTTGTGCCAAACAAAACAGAAAAGAAACTGGTCAAAATTGGGGTTTTTTCCTCCTCTGTAGGAAACAAAATGAAAAACACAAGCACAGAGATATGGACAGACATTGGGTATAGGCGCTCACACACCAGCACAGAGGCCGGAGTTTGATGAATGATGTTTGGGCTCAGGGAGGTTGCACTTCATTAGGGAGGAGGACAACCTTTGTGCCAAGCTCGGTGCACTGTTTATCCTTTCTGGTCTCCTACGAGTCAGTGGAAGCAGTGGGAAACAATGCTCAGTGTCAAAGGAGGGGGGCTCACACATCCGTGACGGGGGTCTCTCTTTACTCTCTCTTTACTGTATTGTATGTCGTCCACATGGGTCCCTGAAAGTTAGCCGGTCAGCACTGCGATGATGGATCACCTATAAGGACTGGAAGTGTAGCCGGGTCTCATGTTTCCTCCTGTGTCCTTTGTTTATTATTGGACACTGTGTGGATTCATCTGTCAGCAGACCCGCCTCAGGCTGCGTTACAGAAACCGTTTGACTAATCAGCCACGCCAGGGATTATATTGTTATTAACGCGTAATGTAAATCCAGTAGACGGTGTTTGGAGCTAATAAAGCTGCTGCACTAACAGTAATGTGCCACAACTTGGCTTTGGACCAACTAATTCAGAAGAACTTGCTCATTGTTGCCGTTGATGCAGTAGAAGGCTTGGAACACGGCCTTCGTTATGCTGTGTTTCTTGTACTTTGTTTAGGTGGAAGCTTCATTAGACACTCACACAGTACTGTTCCAATTTGCAGACATAATTCAGCCCAATGTGGCAAGCTCCAAATGTCCCAAAGAAAATGTGATTTGTTTGTACTTGAGATAAACGATACTCCAACATGCCTTTTACAGACATTTAAAACCAATTAACAACAGTAGTAAAAGGGCCAAATTTAGAGGCAATATCACTGTTTCCGGGCAGAAAGCTGATTTTTATCGGGTTTTTTATTTGGGTATTTATAAGTTATTATTGGGTTCACAACTTTTACTTTTTACTATTGACCAAGCCCATCATCAGAGTGCTGACTGCACCAACGGACAGCTGTCTTTGTGTCATAGCTTTTGCACTGGGTTGCATGTTCCACTTTATGTTGAAATTCCTAAGGTGTCCATTTTAGACACAGGTTTAAGAAAGGACTCAATGTTACAAATATGGCTATTGAAAGAACTTCCTTTATCCTCTTAGAAAACTCTGAAACTTTGTACAATCCTGATAACAAAAAGCCAGGTGTGAAAAAATGGTCCATTGTTTTCAAATGTGTACATTTCTTTTAGATGGATATATTTCAGCAATTGTAGCAACAGACCTTTGTTTTATGTTTTCCCTGCTTGGTTTGCAACAAGGTACTTTGGCAGAACATTATACCTCTGCTTCCCCCGTAGCAGCCACAAACACAAATCAGGTGTTGAGTGAAACTGATTTTCTGAGGCGACGTTGCTGTGGAGCACAGTATAATTTAGAGAACAACAATGGCAGGCTAGGGGGAGAAGCCTGTTCCCCTGACAGTGAAATGTGAAGTGAAACAGTTTGCCTATTGTTTCTTTGGCTTTGTTCACACACAGGAATAAAATGTAACTGGGAAATAAAGCCAACACAGTCCCTCTTGTTCCTTTGTCATCCAGTAGTATAAAGCATCGCCGCCCTGTGTTGTTGTTGTTGTTGTTGTGAGTAACTGTGAGTAACAAGCATTGTGAGAATGTCAGTAAACACATTATGCCACAGGAATTCTCGATATGGATGTTTTTAGGATCCTCTCACTAACATTTTGGAGAAATGCTGTGCTATATATATTTTATATGGATGTATTTTTGTTGTGTAGGCGCTCGTACATCTGTGTGTGCGCCTTAGGGTGTACTTTTGATTTTAAATGAAGACATATCGGCCTTGAGGCAGAGCCGTGATCACTCTCCGGCAGCTCGTCCGGATGTGAGGTCATAGGAAATGTGTGAAATGTGTGTTATATTTAAGAACCTGTCATCTGGTTTCCTGGTGACACCTCCCGCAGCACATAGTGTCACCACACCTAATGAGTCCTCTGGCCTCCCGGGACGCTTCCACAGGGTTTAGTCCAAATAGAGGAAATGACTTGGCTGTGACCCTCCTCTCCTGTACCTTGCTAGGGCAAACAGGAGGCTACACAGACTCAGCCAACCTTTCAAACGCCGAGCACATCAAATGGGTTTTTTCTCTCATTCTAGTTGAATGGTTTCTGATACAGTATTGTGACTTTGTGAATGTCAGAAACAGTTTCACAGTTTCCTGCCAAGACCTGTCAGCTCATCTCACAAGCCTTTTTACAAATTGTTCCTTGGAGTTTTGCAGTTTTTTGGACAGCACTTTAGAAACTGTCCTACCACAAAGCACTCATATCTATTATAAAAAGGCTCCACGTTACAATTAGTAAGTGGACATTCATTTTGAGAGTGGCTTTTGGAAAGGCAGTTGGTCCAGACTGAAATACCTTTAACAATCATTTAATGGAAATCCAACCTAATGACTTTTACCCCAGTTTTTGTATCTTGATTTTGACCGAATATCTGCCACACTACACCAAGTACATTCCCATTAGCCAGTACTTTGTCTTTGGTATTCATTGAGGAATGATAGCATGCTAACACACTTAACTAAATTGGTAAACCTTGTGGCCCACCGGTTAGCTCTCATGATTTAGCTTTTCATTGGTGCTGCTCATAACAACTTGTTGTGATTTCTCTGGCTTGACGGTTTTGCTATGCAGGTTTTCCATGAACTGTACACACTTAGTGCAAGGATGGCAGACTGGAACCAGCATGTCTGGCACAACAATCATTTTCTGTGAAAATGACATGTCCTACCCTTTTTACTGTTTAGTTTAACCAAACCTCTCAAGGTTTACTGAATGCTCTATAATCTTGCTGTAAACATGCGTCACTGTCTCGATGAGTGAGCCATTTAAACAAATGAAAAAGAAAGTTATAAAACATGCCCTGAAAGAACTTTGGTTGAAAGTTTCAAACGTTATGAACAAAGTGAAGTGGAAAGAAACTGTTATTTTCTTTCTTTCACCGCACCAATGTCATCTCGACAACTTCTTTCACAATTATCAGTGAAAAACAGAGATCCTCATTGAGATTAATACAAAAATAATAATGACAAGACACAGAAAGAGCAGCGACAGCACATACGGATATCTCTAAATGCTTAACTTACGCTTTCTGCTTATGTCAGCGTTTCATCTACCATCCCTGCTGATAGGAATACCCCTCCCCCCTCCCCCATAGAATATAAACCTAGACATAAAAGTAAAGGACTGAAACAGTAATTACCTGATGGGATCTGAATCCAAACGTTTTTTTTGATGATCAACAACACAGGTCACTTGGTGTGAGGGGTCTCAGTTGATATTCTCCTTTTTAGAATAGATGTACCCAGAAAGAGGGGTCTTTTCAGTTCAGGATGACCAAACTGTTGCTTTTTCTAGTGGAAATATGAGAGAGATTCTTTAAGAGGGTCAGACAAGGTCTCTAAACACAGTCGGTTATTTATGGTCTCTGTTATTCCGTGCTGCTAGTCGAGATAGAGAAATGTCCTTATGTGACATTCTGATCGGACTGTTAGGAAAGTAAAGCAAATAATGTCATTCCAGTTTCTCCTTTGTGTTTTCTGACACATTAGAAAACACAGTGTCTCTCAAGAGAGGGACCTTAATGATTACCCTTAGAAATGAAACAAAAAAAACATGGCAGAAAACTATTCAGTAAATATTTCTTTTGGGATGGGCTGATATTGAGTGGACATAAAAACTTGATATCTTGTGGTCTGCATCCAGATTTTAAAGACGTCGGTTAGCTAAGTGCAGACATGTCGTTTCTTTAAAGCTCCAGCTGTGATTGATGCTTTCAGTCTGGATAATAAATGGTGAGTGTAGATGTCAGAATTGGGATCTGCTAGAATGAAGTCATCCTATAAACAGCATATCGGGGTTTGGCAGGGAACGTTTGTGACTATTTGAATATTTCAACATCTGGCTTCCTCCTGGGTCAAAGGCAGTATGTGTCCTTCAAAAGAGATGAAGCTTTGGTTTGTGACACAAAATCTACTTTTCTTTGCTTTCTTATTATACAATTAATAGAAAGTGCTTCTCTTAGAACTTTTTAACAACAGAAAGAAAACAGATGGAGCCCAATTTCCTCCAGATATGAGCAAGCCTTTGAGAATAAGTCACACAGCCCACTTTGACTCCACCTCGCAATTTACATCCAGGGCCGAAGTTCAGTGCCAATACAGGAAGTAGTAGGCCCTGTGTATGCCCTATGCAGAATGTGAAGGTGTGGAGTTGGGGTGGTGGCTAGGCAGAAAGCCTGACTGCCTTCCCTTACGTTGATCAACTGTATTTAGTGCTTAACATTAACTATGATTCATTTGGATAAACTGCAATATTTCTTTCACCTTAACCTTACCACAGATTTAAATTGAAGGCATATTAACATCTTAAATAATATCTTCCCACTAGTTTTCCCAAATCTGCCAGGAGTCTCTGTATAGGAAAGAACACAGAATACATCACAAGAAGTATACTCATTATATACAACAGGAGAATGGTTATAAATCAATGCTGTGCTATTACTTCAGCTATCTCATGGGCCAAGGTTGGATCAAAATGATAGGAAACGGATAACCAATCATAGAGTGAATTAGAGACAGGCATATACCCAGGCTGATTTGGCTGTGGAAACAAATCAAGAGATCGATGTGCATTATGTTTATGAATACAAACCGCTGCACTCTGACGGGCCAGTCAGACGGCTTTGGAATTCAATCAGACACATCACACACACACACGCACACACTCACACACACACGCACACACACACACACATCAGTAGACTGACAGATGCACAGACAATGTGGGCGCACAATTCAATAAAGAAGGAATTGGAGCAGGAGCCTTTTTATTGGGTTCGTTAGATCTTACCTCAGGACACAGTTTCCAAAAATAAACAGTCATAAAATAATTAAAAGGCTTTTAATTAGTCATTAAGGCGTGTTTGATATTAATTGTAGACCTTTGTGGTGGTAAATGACAGATGTTTTGGTAAAGAACCACACTTCAGTCGATCATAGCCTATAAAAACAAGCAAATCTTGTTTATAAAAAAGCTTTACAAAGGTTGCCTGTTTCTAATAACTATAATAAAATACTCAAATAATCATGATAGCTGTTTAGGTGTATAATCAACTGAAAAGCAAACATTAAAACACACCACAAAAATATGAAACTGAAGACCAATATCTGAGAAGGAATAGACTAGAAATGTAAGACAATAAAAAAAAAAAAAAAAAGTGTTTTGGAGGAAGACATTTTCTTCAACACTGGCTAACAATGATATTATTTGAAGGAAGCTGAAGGGTCACTTTGCTTTTGCCTTTATGTGCTCCCTCCAGTCTATGGCTCCCTCCCAAATGTATCCACATCCCTGCGTGTAACTTATTCCATTGACAGGAAACACACACACACACACACACACACACACACACACACACACACACACACACACACACACACACACACACACACACACACACACACACACACACACACACACACACACACACACATCAAAAAACCTAAATTTAGGCTTTCGATGACGCAAGTACTGATGTACCAAAATTACAGCCCGGATTACTGAGCAGCAGAGCTGTAATTTATAGGACAGATTCGCCCACTTCTCTCCCACCAAATCCTATATTAGCTTTTTTCCTAAAGTTGCCAGACAACAACTGGGATTTGCTAAAACTAGATATTAAGGCAGATTCCTAGTGTATTGGGTCATGTTAGGTAGAGCCCCATCGGTTCAGCCATTATGCTGAATATTAAGCTAATAAACAACAGGTAAACATGTTCTTGTTAAATAGCCTGTGAAGATGAATTGATAAAAGTCGACTAGCTATTAGTATGTAAGTGAATCATAGTTTTGTAAGTAAGATTGACTCTAAATAATGTTTGTATGTTAATACAGTGTTGAAATGTAGAGTACCGTAGTTTATCCAATCGTGGGGATCACCTGACCTGGAAGAGAAGAGTGGCGGGTGCTTTATGTACTGTATGCATCTTTGATTCCCTTATAGGGACTTAGAAACCAAGTTATTGGTAACCCAGTTTCACAAACTGCTTGTCCAGTGTTCAAACCTAGTTTCTGTACACCTTTGTGCATCTGCTTTCCTGCCCATTGTCTGTCTTGGCTTCACGTCCGTCATCCTGTCCAATCCGTTTGTTTTCTGACGTGATCACACAAGCTGTGCAAGCATGACAACGTGTGACTCAAAAAGCATCTTTAATGAGTTTTCTTCTCTAAGTCAGGATTTAAGCGTTGCAATGGAGCAAGGCACACGCTGGTGTAATCATACTGGGAAACTGGCAGAATCCCAACATACGTCTAAAATGAGAGCTGGGGGGCGCAACGTGAGAACTCTTGTGGAGACGGAGAGGTTGGGAATAAAACAAAGTGAAACTACTGGAGCTGCTGGCAGGGAATTAGTCAACTCTGCTGAGTGTCAAAGCACACACACACACACACACACACACACACACACACACACACACACACACACACACACACACACACAGTGAAATCAGTAGTGATAGATCTGCTGTTACTGGATTATAAAATGGAATGGTCCAATTTGCTCTGCCTATTTTCATTCTTCCTGTAACTTACTCCCTGAACCGACTTTCGCCAACATTAATTATTTGTGGTATGTTCTGCCACGGCCATTTTTGATAACGACCATTCGATGATGGAAGCCAAATGAAATGGACCTTTACTGTTGACCCTACTTAAGCCTAAGCACCAACGCTTAAACCCAATTTAGCTAATCCCAGTCAGAGAAAGCTGTGTTAGGTGTAACTCTTTAGTTACCTTTTCTCTTTCTGTCTCACTCCGGATAATCAGCTTTATCCCAGATTCTTGCTTTGACTCAAATTGATCGGGAGATAGAGAAAAATGACCCGCAGGAATTGAAATATATTAAACCCCATGAAAAGCTTTTTTGTTGAAACTGAACCAGTTCTTGAGTGCTGGTGTTGAAGGACAAAGACCAACACGGACACAACTGTAGGAACATCTCACTGCAGCTGTTGGTCTTTGCATGGGAATTCCTGATTAACTTGTGATTCAAATTTGTTTTAATTTTTTGATGTTATTTTTGTAAACAGATGGCAGGCATACCTTGTAAAAGATAAGAGCCCGATAGGGAATTCAACTGGCGTCAACATGAACGTTTTGCTGCGATGGTTTAGCAGAAACCACGCTAGAGACCACCAACAGTTAAAGGTCCCATGTCATGCTTTTCCAGTTATTACCCGTCCCCTTGTGTGTTATGAAGGTTTTTCTGCATGTAAACGGTCTGCAGAGTCAAAACCCTCAAAGTACACCCTGTAGCGAGTAAAACTCTTAACACAGAAAATACCTCCCCAAAACGCCTCGTTGGAGATACGTCACTGTCCATTGATTCTTCCGGGTA
>NW_011336769.1:5212-8877 GCF_000735185.1 Notothenia coriiceps | reverse complement strand
ATCCGCGGAGCCGTTACGTTAAGCCCCCGCTGATTGGTCCAAATCGACCAATCCACGGACTTCCTCACACACACACACACACACACACACTCAGTTCAGGCAGCTCTGCTGATCTCTCCTCCCTGGCTGCAGGCGAAATTCTCTCTGCAGACCCATTCTCACAGCGTTTATCAACCTTTGTCTTACTCAATATCAAGCCACACTTATTGTNGTTACGTCCGCGGAGCCGTTACGTTAAGCCCCCGCTGATTGGTCCAAATTGACCAATCCACGGACTTCCTCACACACACACTCAGTTCAGGCAGCCCTGCTGATCTCTCCTCCATGGCTGCAGGCTGATAGCAGAAAGTTGGGATCGCGGCGAAATTCTCTCTGCAGACCCATTCTCACAGCGTTTATCAACCTTTGTCTTACTCAATATCAAGCCACACTTATTGTTTTTACTTCGGCTGTGACTTTGTGTGTGCTCAGGATGAGTTTGGCTGTGTTTCGCTGTGTATCGCTAAACAAGGAAACCACACCTCCACGGAGCTCAGCGCGATTCACAACGTCCCGACCAATCAGAGCACACTGTGCGGACAGGGAGGGTGGGGGCTGGAGCTATTGGAGCTACAACGAGCCGTTAAAGGCAGAGAGTAAAATTCAGTGAATACACGTAGTTTACAAAGATGCTGTATGAGAAACCAAAGTGATTTTGGAAAATTGCACAATATAATTCTATTCTAGTGGACCTCAACAATGGAATTATGATCAGTGGAAATGGCCATGACATGGGACCTTTATAGTGAACACTGCTATATACACTGATATCCACTGATTACCAATTGTTCACAGAAGCTCTATTCACTTTTAATTCATCTGGCCAACCTATAACATTGCAGAAATTCTATTTCACTACACATGAATTGTTACCAGAGGTGCATTTATCCTCTGTGACCTAAACGAAACCAACATGATGTACTGTACATCAAATTGTAGCTTTTTCTCTTTGTAATGAGGAAAATGTATCCCCAGGAAAAAATATGGCCTGGAGCCAGATCAGATGCTGTCCTGTGTAATCACTGCAGTATTGTAGATAATTAGGAATTCATTACTTGGTCATTCTTTAACATTTCAAATGTGTCCTGTCTTTAAAGATTACTGGAGCGTTCAGCTGTAGAGCAACTCGGTAAACCCAATAATCAGAAATGACAACCACCATTGTTCAGTTTTGTCGCTATTTCCATTAAGATGTGCTGTTTTCGCAGCGATGGAAATGTTTTTCTTGTAGATGTTGACAAATCCCAGTGATGCGCCTCTAACTCCCCTACGGGCGAGCAAAACTGTGTCAAGGCAGACATCCAGCTCCCGCTGAGCTGCAAATGAATGTCTCCATATGACGCATCACATAATATTATGATGTTGCTAAATACCTGCATGTCACTCCAAATACACAGCTGTCAACAGTCAGAAAATAACATTTAGAAGCTTTATAGAACACAGGAAACCGCAGGAGCTCGACTACATCTTTATCCTATTTAGGGGAAATCCTTCAAGGCTTTTATCTAAACACCAGGGTCACACGGTCATTTGTAGGGCCAATTTGTCCATCAGCGCTGGATTGCAACATGTGTCAGTGCAGCTGGGGCAGTGTGGTTATCATGACTCAGATCTGAACAAATCAACAGGAACAAACAATACAGAATAAGAAAGGATTGTAACTAGGATAATGAAATGTCATGTCAGCATTAATGCAGGATCCCAAACACTGTGTTTCCTCTTTGCACAGAGAGTGATAAGTAAGGCAGCTCTTGGATCAAATGTAAATTCTACAATCATACTGCAATCTCTAACTACAATTCATTTATCCTAATAACCTCGCCCTCGAAGTATTGTTTGATTGTGTTGTGATGAGGGAATTGTGGATCCTCGTTCTGATTACAGATCAACTTAAGTGTTTCCCATTTGTATTTCAATTGCCTCCGATCTATTCTTGTCCGAATGAGGAGAATATATTCAGGAGGAACGTTACATAATTATTATGGGGGACACAGAGGTTACGCTAAGGACGATTTGCTGACGGCAGAAATGATGCTGCTGCTGTTGCTAGGCAAAATGTAGAACATGAAGTAGTAGTCGAAGAAACCCTAAGATACTCTCTTTCTTCATCCTAACATGACTTGATTTGGACGTCCAGGCTACTATCTTTTGACAGTATTCTTGTCTTTCTGAACCCTAGCCGCAGGTGACTTTAAATATACCTCTTCTTATGTCATCGTAACCTCTACCTATTGCTCTGTGACATTGCATAAGCCACGCTACATAGAAACTTGGGCTTAGCAGCCTAAACATGTACATGTAAAGGAGTCTGCAGGCAGAGAAGCTGAATTATACCGAGCATCACTGACACAGACACTCTCAGCATTTCAATCCAGGCTAAACACTCACTTGTATCGCGCTGCCTGCTCCTCCTAATCCTCTGTTTGTTCTCCTGCCTTCCCCTCTCTCAGAATTATAATATATTTCACTGTGACATGCTTCAACACCTCGCTCAAAAATTGACTTGATTTGTGGTTCTTTGATGCATTTTCAAGCACTACTTTTGTAATGCAATTCTCATGCCAGACATTTACTTGCATGTGCGAAAAAATGCTTGTACAGCTCATATGGAGAAGTGTGTGCTTTACTACTAAAGGACGCTCACTTCAGACAGTTTGTATGTCATGCTTAATTTTCCATTTACTGCTTCCTGTCCACTGAGAAGTACCTCTGTGTAGGTTTCAAACTTCAAAGGCCAACAGGCTGAATCTATTAAAGGGCAATCATTTGTGATGGGACACTCATGCAGCTTTAGCTTGTGATTCAAACCGACACGAGAACATTATCATTTAACAGTTGCCACAACATTTTTCCTCACTGACGTTTTTTGCACCTGTCTACATAATGGCTTTTGAACGGTGTCTCCTCAATTAAATAATGTTTCCATCTCTGCAACCCATCTGCTCCGCCCTGGTTCTGTGTTTCTACTCTTGTAAAAGTTAATGAGCCCGTGACACAGACGCCATCATTTGATCCAACGTGCTTCAGAAAGAGAACAAATCTAAGCCACTGTAGACCTAAGACAAACTACACAACTTCCTGGGAATGATGTCAGAAGTTGCAAGTGTTTTTGATCAAAGACTGAGAAATATTCTCTGTAGGGCAAGACTTTAGGAATATTGCTTTGTCAGCCGATCAGACAATGCTTGGGAGCAGTGGTGCATCATTCCAAAACTTTCATAAAAAAATGACATGATAAGAACAAACAAACAAAACTGAAATTGAACCAAAATAGTTTCTGTATTGCTATATTTTGTATTTGTTTTAACTCGAAGTGTGTCTAGAGAGAGTTTCTTAACAGAAGAGCGAATATCAGTTTAGATTTAGTCATAGATCTGTTTCCCCTGACTATACTATCAACACACTCAATCCAACACACAAAGAAGCATCTTGGGGCAAATACAGAAAAATGATGCTGATATCATCGTAACAATCAAAAATGTGCAGAGAAAAGAAAGAAAGAGAGATTATTGTGTTTTGGGAGGAATACTGGTTTTATCACAATCACTGTGTGTGTGTGTGTGTGTGTGTGTGTGTGTGTGTGTGTGTGTGTGTCTGTGTGTGTGTGTGTGTGTGTGTGTGTGTGC
>NW_011336769.1:0-5206 GCF_000735185.1 Notothenia coriiceps | reverse complement strand
TTGTTGACAGGGATCCAATATACAATCCAATATATATCCAACATTATCACTGTCACACCAACATATTTGTCTTGATATGCTTTGAGAATGGCTGCAACTAAAAAGGCTTACAATATGGCCTCTTTAAGACAGACCCCAACCCTCACCTGAAACAATTCATTCGTGTAAAATGTGTAATTGTTGCACTGGTTCTAATCTCCACACACACACACACACACACAGACACACACACACATACACACACACANAAATGAACGTATTTGACCGTGATTTAATTGTAATACATGTTTCAAAATGATGCCGAAGTAACAACATACTGATACCGGTTAGTAAAAACCATGAATTAATGCTTTGACAAGTCTGCAGACAGACGGCAGGCGAAAAACCTTTTAAAATGCGTGTTTTCTGAATGGAGATCGGATCAGGCTAAGCTAACGTTGTATATGCTCCGACCGTCCACACTCACAACAACGGCCTACATACATAAATAAACCAGCGACTGTATTCGCCATGACACAGTCAGTCTGTGGTTTGTATTTGTTTAACTTTTGTCTAGTTTCTGAACAGATATGAGGAGCTGTGATCTGTGAGCTCTGAGCTCTGAGTGCTAACAGCTAACGGCTGATATTTTGGTTTTGTGGTTCGCATTGAAGATGACGTCACGGCAGTTTTTCGCAGCGTCACTCCGCCCGCCGAACAGCCGATCGCCCCACCTACACTGCGTTACTATAGTTACTACCCCAGTTGGTAAACTGTAATGGAAACGCAGCGTAAAGTGAGCCTGACCTACCAAGGCCTAACCATACCGTACTAAGCCGTGCGAGGCCCTGCAGTGGAAAAGCGCCGTTAGAGATGTGTTTTCAGTGCCTGTGTAGCATAGAGATTGAGCTGGGAGAGGTCATTTCTCCAATAGGGAGTCATTGTTTTAAGCTATGATTACATTGGCTGATAGACTAATGGGCTATGGGTCTTTGTGAAGTACTGAACTAAATCAGCAACACATTTAGCCAGAATTAGTAAGAATGATCCATTGTTCAGATTAAACTGTTCAAATAGCCATATACTGTAGTCAAGTAAAAAGAGAAAAGGTGGTCTTTGCTTCCCCCTCGCCCCCAACACCTACGTTATGCTTCTTATTGTAATACTCTGGTGCCAAATAGCCCTCTGAAGGTTTTTATTGACTTGGTATGCTGTTATCCTCTGCCATATTACATAAGTGTGCCACATTGAATTTAGATCAAGCGATAAAGAAGCTTTGAATAAAACACTGTGTAGCGTACAAGAGGTCAAGCGCTAAATCAAAGTTCATTTTATTGCTTTTAAACTGGTTTACAATTTGCTTGAATACTAAAACAAGCAAGAGGTTCGTTTTTCTTATATGTATTGGTTGTATTCTAAAATAGTGGGTTTTCACAGATAGCAATATGAGAGAAAAGGCTTTTAGAATGACGACTAACCAACATCGGCTAAATGTATCCAAGCAAATAAGTCACTGAAGTGTAAACATTATGAAAAAAATCAAAAAACTCTGATAGCATCAAGGCCTTGCTTCTACAATTAAGGAAAACAGTCTTGCTAAACAACCACCCCTTCAACATGTGGGGGGGGGATATACAGCTTGACAGGCCAACTGCGCCCATTAGTTTTTCTAGGATATGTTTCTAGGTTATATATGTTTTATGGAAGGGTTTACCAAATTGTGACTTAGGCACTTCATTTTAAGTTAAAGCCTTGAACTGTGATGTTTGTGCAGTGCTTGAGAAACTTCCTCAATCCCTCTATCTTCACATCCTTAAGTTTTTATCACCAGAACAACAAATCCTTACCCTTCTTCCTCTCTAATGAAAAGTATCCACCTGTGGTGAAAATAACATGACCCGCTGAGACGTGCTGGAGCTCTGCTGCAAATGAAAATACTTGTATTAGATTGACCGTTGAAGACATTGTTGAAAACCAGCTTCGATTTATGAAACAATCTGTCATTATCAAAGACTGTCATAGCAGAGCCGACAACGCTCAGTGGATTTTCATTTGTCATGTCAGGATTGTCTCGGCCTTGATGCAAGCCAGTCTCTCTTGCTCACATTCACAAAATTGCCTTCCCTTTGTCAGACCTGATAATCACTTTACATTGTCGTCGATTAATGATTGGGAAACAAGCCTGAGGCATGAAGCATTCTGGGGGAAAGAAATCTCCCAGCCAACTGTACGAAGACAGATAACAAGGATTGAAGTAGCCATAAGCAAATGTCAATACCGGAAGCACTAGAAGGTTTGTAAATCAACTGTTTAATGAAATTCACAGGATCTAGCGGGTAAAACTAAATAATAAATGTGTCTTTTTCCCATGTAAAGTTGTCCTTTGGGACCCCTAATTGTTTTTCCCCGAGAGATAAGCCTCTGCCCTGATTCGATGTCTGGCTTTCATCTTGGTGAAGGCTGGTTTATTAATCGCCCGGAGAATAACAACAAAAGCTGAATGAGAATGCGCTGAAATCTCATTTGAAATGATTGTTTGATGCGTTCCATGATGGTCATGCCATACAATCTCTAAAAGTAGCTGAATTAAATACATATTTTTTCAGTTTTTGTGTTCTCTCTGTAGTCTATCAAAGAATGTAAGGGGATATGATTTAAGTTTTTGAAATTCCTGAACTCTTCTTTATGTGTTTTTGTTAGACTTGTTTTCATATTGAGCATCACTGGCAAATGAAATGTTTCCTGCCCTCTGTAGGACTAGAGCTTGACTACAACTATCTGAAAGTATTTTAAAACCTTACTTAAACCATGCTATGGAATTTCAATTTGGCGAGTTAAAGCTAAGGGAGCTAACAGCCGCTAACAATGCTACAGTAGTACCCACACTCATTCAGGGAAGTGTCAGTATTATGAGTTTTCATCTTTCCTTCATCATAGATATTCACACCTGACAGCACTCTTGATTGAACTTCACTGCTTATGTTTAGTCAAGAAGAGATAAGAGATGAAAGTGATGGGGAATACTAACGGTGAAAGAGACAGTGTGTAAGGAAACAACAGGGTTAACAGAGAGAAAGACAAAAAGAAAGACCCATACAGAGAGATACATGGATAGAGTGGAGAGTGAGATAACAGCGAACCAGGCCGACTGACGGGGGGTGGATTGATTGTGTCTCATCAGCCGACAGGTGTTTGACAGCCACTAGCACACGGCTCCAGCCCAGACACACACACGCACTGACAGTCACGAACACAGCGAACGAAGCCGTCTCTGTCTTAATCATTTTACCTCATTTGTATGCAACGATCCAGGCTGTGTGTGTGTGTGTGTGTGTGTGTGTGTGTGTGTGTGTGTGTGTGTGTGTGTGTGTGTGTGTGTGTGTATGTGTGTGTGTGTCTGTGTGTGTGTGTGTGTGAAGATTAGAACCAGTGCAACAATTACACATTTTACACGAATGAATTGTTTCANAAGAGTAGTAGCCATATTTCGTGAACCTTTTGAAGAGTACTGTCACACCGGTCCCCCGGGGGTATCCGGGCTTAAACGGTGTATTATAGACTGATCACACCGGTGTGACAGTACTCTTCAAAAGGTTCACGAAATATGGCTACTACTCTTCAACATTTTGGGTTACTTAATGTTACTTCCTGTTAAGGCTAATAAAAATGACAAGGCTAAGCCGGCTGTAATGCTAACTAATGTGCTTGCTACTAACTAGGTAGCTAACTTGATCCAGCCACTCCTGGTCCTTTCATCAGACGGGAAGCGAAAGAACGAGCAAGACACATTGCTGGTATGATTACAACCTGGTACTAAGCACACAGGCATCTTGATAAAGTTATCTTAGCTATCTCTTATATTTAGTGAAGGAAAACAATTATGACATCACTTACTCGACTCTGGGATTTGTAGCTTTTCTAGTTGTGTATTTTTCATAGTCTTATATTTCAACAGTTTTACGACAAATGTGACTTTTTTGACATGGAAATGATTTTTTAAGATCGACAAACATTATATGTGTAATTCATGGCAAATATAAGTTTTCTCTCGCCATTGACTTCAATACATAATCTTTCCGAAATAAGGTCCCATGTGTTCCACCGGAAAGGGAGGGACTTCGCCTCTCTGTAGGCAGCAAAATGTGAGTGAGACCCAGCAGAGTGAGATGAGACCTCGGCCGACCTTACACCTGGGTTTGTGTGTGTGTGTTTGTACAGGGCTAAAATAACTAGATGCTCCTGAGGCAGGACAGGTGAGCAGTGGCAAGTGTTTCTGGTAGGCAAGTTAAACATGTTTAGTATAGAACTAGTCTCTCCTTCAGCGCTGTAGCCATGGGTGGGCCAGGATGTGCCATGTAACGAAAACAAAAAGTGCATCATGGCTAATCATACACAAGGACTCGAGCGCTGTAGACACAACAGGGTTGCCATTTATTGTGAATAGAAGTTTGAAATAACACCTTACCGCCACTGACATTCAGCGATGCCATTCAGAATTCTATGGTAAGATTGTCACGGTCGACAGGTTTCCGGTTCTCTCCATTTATATTTCAACAAGCTGCTAGGGCAAAAACAAAAATCATTACCCAGGAAGTGAACTACCCCGTTGTGTACCATTTATAAAGGAGAAAATAGCTGCTAAATCCGGTCTTTAAATTACACTCTCAATGGCAAACACACCTGCAAGCTTCAGGCTTTAATGTGTGAGCATTTATAGCTGTTCCCTTATGTCTGTTCTGTTCTTTCAGTGATAACTCACTTAATGTAAAAGCCTACATGTCACCCTGTGTGACTCATTGGGACATGTTTATGTACAGTAGGGTAACATTGACTTAAGCGTGACCAATGGAACAGGTGCATTTATTACTTTTTGCAGCAATATTCTCCAAAAAATAAGTGTTTGTGAATATATACAATATTGTGGATTCATAAAAACATTCTTGACTTCTTCACAGCTTCTTTAGAAAACTAAGATTGTCACAAATGTTAAAGGTGGGGTAGGTAAGTTTGAGAAACCGGCTCGAGATACACTTTTTGTTATATTCCATGAAATGCTCTTAACATCCAGATAGCAATGAATATCTGAAGTGCTTTGACAAAAAAAACATAAAAAAATGTCATCTGTGGAAGCCGTAGTACTGTAAAAAGCACGACCAATCATTTGAGCCGTCCCGGCTAAAGTAACTGGATGGCCTACCTGCCTGTCAGCCTTCCATCTGTGCACAAA
>NW_011336768.1:120704-124342 GCF_000735185.1 Notothenia coriiceps | reverse complement strand
TAAATTTACAATGAATATTGTCATTGTTGAAGGCTTTTAGAGAAGGATGAACTATAAGCCTGAATTACATAACATTTTATACCTAAAAACATAAAAGCCACAATAAATAAATCACAATTATTGTAGTTATTTTTACCTCCCGCATTGCTTTCAACCCACCAGCTTTTATGGCGTTGTTACGTCACTAACTGTTAAGCTTGTTCACATACAGTCTATGGTCACTCAGAAGTAACCTACTGTTAATTTAGCTGCTGGAGAAGAAAGATCAGGGGGGGAGGGGGGGAGAGAGCTGTGGTTGATGGGCCATTTGTTGTGTAAATACACAGCTGAGAGCTGACGTTTCATTCAGACTGTTTAAAAAACTGTAACAACGGACTATTTTTCTTAGCGGATGCATGTCAATTTAAATCAATACAACTATTTTTTTAAATCAATAAAAACATTTTCTAAATCCATAAAAGCATTTCAATTAATATTGGGAGTCATGTCGTTACTTTGTTGAGAATGTGGCCATGTAATAAGCGGGATAATTTGCAGCGACTTGTTCCTTATGGGGAAAATAACACCCTTCATCCAGATGAGGATCCCTCCGCTACACTTTGGGATCCTGATCGACCGACGAATCTCCATTAAAATATACATATTTTTGGTGAATTACTGAGTTTAGGCACGTTAATAACGTTTTAATGAAGTTGAATACAGTATATTCATATGTGTCAGTGATTTCATGTCAATTCGGCGAACATAAACATAAATGATCGTGGTGAAGATGATGATTAAATTAGGATTAAAAATCGAGAGCCGGGCTGCATTTCCTCCCGTTCGTTTTTTTCGAATAACAAAATTATTTTGTTAAATAACAACATGGTGATGTTTTGTAAATGATTAAATGTCTCTTATTTAGCACAGTAGTATGATATCCGCGACATATGGATCTTAAAAAAGTTCCGCTGTACATCCAGCATACTGTATCTCACTTTATTTCACATGAGCTCCAGTGTGGAACCCCACTGCACCGCCTGGTGGATCAATGATCCATTGCAGCTGGCTTCATTATAATTACATTTATCTATCACGGGGGCGGTCTCAAGTCAAGCTGGAGGTTTTCCCTTGAGCGAGGGCAGATCACGTACCAATCACGGCCCTCGCGTTTCAAACTGTCTGAAATGAATCGCTACATCTGTAGTCAACTTTATTACAGCTTAGTCTATTGCCAGCTCATAGAGTTATATTGCTAACCCGGAAATGTTTAGTACCTCAAACGTTTATGTTAGAAATGTATAGTACGATCCCTAGGGTAGCAGAAACTGCCGGAGGCTCACTTGCATATGTTGGCCAATTTGCATGAATTAGCATGAATTACCATTATAGCCTATGTGGACAATAGTTACAAAATTGAATGACAGATTTGGTCAATTGGGGTTAATTGAGTCAATTTCTGACATTTCCAGGATCAAATATGGCTGTTCTAACCAAAGAGTGGCCATATTTGTACTCCCGGTCGACTAATTTTGAAGAATTTTGGGTTGATTTACTTGACTCTGCATCATTTGAATTGCACAGATTGCTTATTTATTTGAAAAACAATTGTCCACAGCAGAGACAATCATATTCATTGTGTGCTCTCTATATCCAATGGTCGCAACAGTACTCATGGTAGTCAAAATCAGCCCACCCAGAGTATAAACATGGCCACTTTCTGGTCCAATAACCCCCAAAACTACTCCAAATGTGTCCATATCAGCCAAGTCGTTTTTTAACTATTGTTTACAATAAAAGCTATAAGCCATTCATTTTATTAATGCAATGTATGCTAATTTTGCTAATTACCCAACATATGCAAGTTAGCATCTAGCAGTTTCTATGTGCTGGGGACCTGTACTATTCATTTCCGGGTTCACTATGTTGGCAAATACTTTAGCTATGCTGTACATTTTATATGACAATTTTGGAATACATTTTCAGTGTCTGGTCTTTGTATATGTGACCCACACAAAGTGTGCAATCTAAATGTTATGTTTGTATTTAACATCATTTAAAAAAAACTGTTTAACTATGGACAGCAAGGGGCAGTAGATGGCAGGGTAACACTACCGTAAAGGGGTTCGTTGTGATTTGCCCCTGCCACAAATGGACTGATGTGGTGACGGAGCTGCCGTTGGCTTGCCATTCTGGCAAGATCCGCCAAATGAGCAGCAAATAATTTGGTTGTTCATAATTTCTCCTATTTTGCAGGAATATTATCTGTCATCGCGCCCTGCATAGCGGGTCCTGTTACAGATTATTGGGGGATAGTCCGGGATTAGTATCGTTTGAGACGACCATATGCTGATCCAGTGATATTGAACCCAAAGGATCGGACTGACAACATGTTGCCGGAGTGAAGGTGCTTCCAGTTAGCGACTCAAGAGGTAGAGAGACCAGGTTAAAGGGGATCTGCAGAACTGTTTGCCACAGTTACCCACAACACGCAGGATGTCTGACAACGAGAGGAAGAGACTAAGCTGGTCCATCAAGAAAAGACTTCATCAGTTAACAGTAGATGAAGCGTATGAAGTTGCCACCCACCTCGGACTTGACTCGTCAGAGCTAAACAGGGACGAGGAGGAGGGCTGTGTTGAGTATATTGCTGCGAATAGGAACAGTATGACTCCACTACAACTAGAGGATGAGGGAATGTCAATGTTGTTGTGTCGACAAGATACTGCTGATTTGATAATTGCAAACCGTAGCAGGGGAACAGTGTGTTCCAAAGAGGGTGAAATTGATACTTCTGTTAAGTCATCTCTGATGTTATCTGCTACTGTTAATGCTAACCAACAACTTGAGCCATTAGACAACACAACTGAGGTGCTGCTCACACGGGAACGTTTACGTTTATGCACAGTATGCGTTTTCAAAAAAGTCTTCCGTTCACACGTNTGGACGCCTTCAGGTACACCCGCAGTAACACTCTGGAACATAACACCTGCTTTTAAAGGTCACCTGTTATGCAAAATCCACTTGTTCATGTCTTTTATACGTAAACATGTGTCCCCTCGCCTTACTATTAGGGAAGTCAGTTTCTTAAATCCATGCCAGTAAGAAGTGTGAAGATTATTTGTAAATCATGCTCTCTTTCAAAAACACATCATCATTCTTCTGTGCCGCTCACACGGGAACGTTTGCGTTTATGCACAGTATGCGTTTTCAAAAAAGTCTTCCGTTCACACGTATTCGTTTCATTTGACGTGTCTGTTCACACGAGAATGCTGGAAACGCTGTAGTACATATGCCGGGACTGTAAGTGGCGCTGTAACTTCCGCCACACAATACACCAAAAGCAGCGAAGAAGACCCCGGAGCAATGTTGCCATGGCTACCCTTCTGTTTATGCCCCGCGGTGGATTTAGCAACATGTAGTAGTTCATGTAATTCTCCGTGTCCACTTGTTGCTGATGGTTGTGGTAGAGGAGCTGTAGATTTTGCACTAACATCTGTAGCATGCATGGTCGAGCTGTAGATGTTGTACTAACATCTGTAGCATGGTCAGTAGCACTAGCAGTAGCTACTGACAGTAGCTACTGATAGAAGCTACTGGCCACACTTGGGAGGGTGGGACTCTCTGCTGTGTCTCCACTCTCTCTGCCAGGCCAGATG
>NW_011336768.1:118588-120664 GCF_000735185.1 Notothenia coriiceps | reverse complement strand
GAATCAGGTAATCAGTGCAGGAAGAAAAGCATGTTGTAACCTGGTTCTGGTCTGTTATGTAGTAGGCGGGATCCTGGAAGGTCGCCAAAGGACCTGTGAAGTTTCCCACCCGGGCAACGTTTGAGACCCGCGCATGTTATTGTTTGGAGTTAATAAACGCCTGTGTTTCACCAACCTGCTCTTTCCGTCCTGATTTGAACCCTGTGTGAGCGGAGAGGCTCACAGATAGAAACGTACCCCACAAACGATAACGGGTCCCAAGGTGGATAGATTTGCAAACGAAACGCTCTGGGGGGTCCAACGGCTCCGTGTAATCACCTCTATACGATAATTTCCTGAAAAAATAACGATAGCCCCACCTCTCCCCGCCTCTGCTGCTCACTGCTGTAGAATGGCCAGTAGCTTCTATCAGTAGCTACTGTCAGTAGCTACTGCTAGTGCTACTGACCATGCTACAGATGTTAGTACAACATCTACAGCTCGACCATGCATGCTACAGATGTTAGTGCAAAATCTACAGCTCCTCTACCACAACCATCAGCAACAAGTGGACACGGAGAATTACATGAACTACTACATGTTGCTAAATCCACCGCGGGGCATAAACAGAAGGGTAGCCATGGCAACATTGCTCCGGGGTCTTCTTCGCTGCTTTTGGTGTATTTTGTGGCGGAAGTTACAGCGCCACTTACAGGCCTGGCATATGTACTACAGCTTTTCCAGCATTCTCGTGTGAACAGACACGTCAAATGAAACGAATACNAAAGTGCGCAGTCATTTTGAATGTGCACATCATGATACCAATTTACATGGAAATGTGTTGCTGCAGCTACAAAAACAAAGATACATCTACATTTGTCTCAAGATGTATCTTTGTTTTTGTAGCTGCAGCAACACATTTCCATGTAAATTGGTATCATGATGTGCACATTCAAAATGACTGCGCACTTTCTCCATGTAATATGAAAATGGATGTGGTGAAATGGCAGCCTTTGAAGGTTTTTCATGGTTTCTAAGTGCCACCATCACACAGCACGACAGCAGGCCATTTCTTTATGATGCGTTCTTTTAAATCAGGCAATACAGTTTGCAGTTTGTGCACAGTAAACATTCAACCTGACATTGAAAAGAGAACATATTTACAATGGCTTGTTTTGACACAAGGATGTTTTTAGAATGTTTGCAAAATGCAGCTGTTTTGAAACACACTTATCTTGTGTGATATTAAACAACATGTCTTAAAGAATACACAAAAAAACAAACTATTATTACAATGGTTGACTATTATGTCATATACTGTACTGTATAAGCTTCTCAAAGTATTTTTACATGAACAGATTTAAAGGTTACATAGTTTCAGACTTGTCAGGCAGCATGAGAACCACAAGACTCAGAGTTAGTGAAGAGTAATGTGAAGTGTGTTTTATATATAAATGTCCTGAGATGCAGGCAGCACAGCACAGCTCTGTTTAAAATTTTAATTCAAACCTTTTAGTGGTTTGCATCAGGAGGGCCTGAGAGACAAAGCAGACAGAGCAGCTCAGCCAGCTCATTAGTACAGAGTGGAATATGTCTGTCCTTATACCTGTCTCATACGCACACACACTAACACACACACACATCCTTTGCAGTAAATACATGTACATAGTTACACAGGTGCCCCCAATTGCACTGTAAATAAACCGATGAACACACAAAATACGATTATAGACAAACCTTATTTCACTTTTCCACAAAAACGATAAAGCACGCACAAACACACTCATACACTTATTTAATATCCTCTGAATGCTACAAGTTGGCGTAAGAAAAAGGGGAAAGTTGGGCAGAATGTTTGAGCGCACACACACACACACACACACACACACACACACACACACACACACACACACACACACACACACACACACACACACACACACACACACACACACACACACACACACACACACACACACACACACACTACACTACTACTACTACTACTACTACTACTACTATACTACGTACGTACGTACGTAACGTAACGTACGTACGTACGTACGTACTACTACTACTACTACACTACAACTAACT
>NW_011336768.1:94014-118550 GCF_000735185.1 Notothenia coriiceps | reverse complement strand
CACACACACACACACACACACACACACACACACACACACACACACACACACACACACACACACACACACACACACACACACACACACACACAAACGTGCACACACACTTTATACTGACTTGGTACATGCATTCTCCACATTTTCACAAAAATATTTCTACTATAAATCTAAAATGATAGTTAATGCAAGTGCAGAATCATGCGGCTTTACTAATATATTTACATTTTTATATATACTAGGTTTGAATCTTATTTATTTTTATTTAAAGATAGACCAGATAACATGGAAAGGGTTGAGGCCCTGGTTCATGGGCAATAAGCAATATGGCCGCCAACATTATCTAGTTTTAATGATTACATTTACAATTTGTGTTGTGGTTTCTACTGGTAGCATAGAGCTTGCCAAATGTAGTCATGCTTTGTGTAGCTTGACAATCCTCCAGGAACTGCTTGGCTATTTTTAATTAGACAAAGCACAAAGATAAATCTTGAGAATCAATACAGTATACAACAATCACAAACAACTTTGCATTCTCCTACTTAAAAGCATTATGTTTTCCTCTTAGATTTAGCTGTGTATTGATTTGTTCTATTCTCTATTGAAAGCTCAATCAAATTTGTAATACCATCACCTGTTGTTGGGAGGATGATACATCATTTTCAGTTCAAAGGTGTCCTGCGGTTCTTTCATGGACACCAGCACTTGTATTTTTTACATAAACTGATGGAACCGCTTTCATGTCTCAGTTGAATGAAATCAGGTACCTTGAATTCTATCACAGTAAAAATACAATAATTATTCCTAATACAGTATCAAATTCCCTTCACACACCCTGGCACTAGGCTTTTCAAACCACTTCCTGCTTCGGTTAATTAAGCTCCTTGCTCAGTTTAAAGAAGATCTATTGCAGCCAACTCATCTGAATGATATATATATAGTATCCCTAGGGCGAGAACTTGAGCACATTTGCACAAGACATCAATTTGGTGCTCCAAAATGATCACTCATAGCATTCATTGATGTATTTCTTTCAATAGTCAAAGTATAAACTGTAATGTTTATATTTAAAGAACGCTTTGCAGGGTTGCGATGGAGAGAGAAGGTCGTGAGATGTGGACTTTCATTGACCCTGTTACCTGATATTTACAGTTCAATAGGTTAAGGCCGGGGGGGGGGGGGGTCACGGCTCCCTGTAGAGGAGCGCTGTGCATTTTTAATAAAGAGACAGCACAGACTTCCCAGCAGGGTGCCAGCTGCCTCCCCCGGTGTTAGGAAACACACATAAACACACCATCATTGACCTTAAGCTACAATAGACACCATTAAATATGAATAAGGGCATAATTGAAAGTAACCACCGGCACTTTCTTGTTTTTTTTTCTTTCACACACACATACACACACACACACACACACACACACACACACACACACACACACACACACACACACACACACACACACACACACACACACACACACACACACGTTTCTTGGCTCTCTAATTGGCCAATAATAATCTTGACATTTTCCCTGGTGTCATTAGGACACTGCAGAAACCGCACACAGAGTCAAGGCTTTGATGGTGCATGTAAAGAAAAACACCCAATTCAAACTTTACATGGTTTATTGACAGCCCAAACACTGATGATTTATGGTTCCTTCTGCTTCCTCACACCCATGCCGGAGTGATTTTCACATCACAATGAAGTGTGGGACACTTACCACTGACAACGTGAGGAAGAGAATTCATAGTAGGCGATCAAAAGACAACAATGCTTCACCGGCGAGTGTGAAATATTCATTTTGATCATCGATTGGTTTCACAAACAACTCCCCCTTCCCCCTCGTCATCCACGCCGACCCCCTCCTCCTTGAACTCTCCAACCTGATTTCATTGATTTCTAAAGCTAAGAGAGAAGGAGCCTGGATAGATCATTTACTCGAAGCGGGTGTTTATTTTGCAGAGGTAAACTTTGATTTCAGGCTCTGTTGTGGCATTACTTCCTTTTCCCCCACCGGCAGAGAACAGTGGGAGTAATGAGCTTAATTGGTATAATTATGGGGTAAGCGGTGAACCCTTGAACACACGCCTTTGCTTTTATAAACGGATATTTGCAGATTATGGGGGTAAAGTTCTTTGTCAGCGTTTAGCTACGACTCCTTTGTCTATGAATGGGGGCTGTAATCTGTAGAAAATGATCATTTAGCAGTATTCTTCCTTAAATCCCAGTATTGATCATTAAATAGTTTCCTAAAATATAATACATCCAAGAAAGCCCATTCAAATGAATGACAAAAACAGAGGTTTTGGGAAGTATTAGTCAACTAAGTTCCATTATTATGTTGATATGTTATCATGTGTTAAGAAACGTAAACACATGTCAAATATTCGACAAAAGGGCTGCTGAGAATTATTTTAGAAAACATAATTTGTAGGACACCGTGTTGGTTTATCACCATATTTAATTAGCTTTTATTTGCAAAATAATTAATAGTATAATGTGTCATTTGTCCTTGTTAAAAAGTATTTTACTAGCTCACTCAATATATGTTCAAACTAAATCAACCTTTAAGAAGAACAGGCTTAAAATAAAAGATATATAACACTAATCTCAAGCCCTCCAACACTGCAGCACCTGTTAAGTGAAACTCTGCCCTGCAGAAACCTTTGCTTTGAGTGGTCTTCAGTCTTCGGTGTCATCCTGCTCAGGGGTCTTTCATGTTACGTGTCTGACTGCCAGCCCACCTCAGACCCCTGCCATGTCTCCCTCGCAACCCAGGAGATGGAATTTTAAAAATGTACAGTCCTCTTAGAGCTAGCCTCTTGGCCCCTGCAGGTCTCTGGAAATTGAAAAGTCAGACAAAGTCAAGAAGAGAGCTAAGGTAAGATGGAGGGAGGCCATGTAAGAGAGGGAGAGAGGCTTTTGTAAAGCTGGACAGACTCTACATCACCCCTATGGCAGGTTCTCGTCCCTCGTCTTTCTCTCTCTCTCTCCCCCCTCCGCAGCAGACGCCAGCTATAGGCCGTCATTGAAAAATTCAACGCGTGTTGAGGGCAGTTCATTGAAATGAATCCCCAGACTGGTTCCTGTTTTCTCAGAGCTCTCTGCAGCATATTTCACAGCTGAATCTGCTTCATGGCCACCATTCGTAAAGTAATTGAAAATCCATGGCTGATTGACTCAGACCCTTGGTAATTAATTTTCCTTTGGTTGCAGACCAACACCCACATCTGTTCTGTGTGAAGCTATTGTGCCTGGCTGAGGAAGTATCGAAATAGTTGAAGTAACTTTTCGATTGGATCGCTCACATATATCTATTGATTCTTACAAATAGCAATAACAGAGATATATGTATATTAACACACACACATATAAATATGTCCAGTGACAAACTTTCTAAGACCTAGTTTTAAGCTAACCTAGATAACTGGCTCTGGGGATTTTTATGTTTTTTTCTGTCAGTGTGTCGGTTGGTTGGCAGGTCCACAACTTTGATCAAAAGTGAAATGTGTCAACAACTATTAGATAGACTGTCATGAAATTTAATACAGATGAACCTTTCCTCTTCTGATTTCCTCCTTCCTTATCTCTGTTGCTCGGAAAAAGAAGCTTTCAATGTTGTGGGTAGTATAATTTGAACATAAAATATGGGCATAAACCCTTCTGTCCTGTTATTTATTCCTCTTAACGTGTCTTTAATAGTATAATGACTAATAGGTATCTCAAGGTGCCTTCTGCTCTACTGCCTCTCCTTATGGAAAATAAGATAGGATACCTTAAAGAGGGATGTTGCACAGAGGCAAGAAACAAACACAACTGAACAGGGGCGTGCACAGACATTTGGAGGGGCTATTGCTCTAAACTAGAAAAAGGGCCTCCCCCCACCCCCCCGAAAACGTAAGAACTAGGGCTCCCCCCACCCCCGCGAAAACGTACAGAAGCTGTTTTATAAAAAAAGAAAATGAAAAACCATGGACATTTTTTGTTTTGCGGTCCATATCTCATTAACATATCTAATGTTAGTAACTATTAAAGACAAAATGCGGACAATTCTGTTTTAATGTAGTTTCACCATTGTAACTGCTGTGCCTTAAATAAACTCACTAATTGATTAAACCAGTTCAATATACGCATTATTCTTATTCTTATCATTCTTTATGAGCGAAGTAAAGGTAAGGTATCTAATGACTTATTTATTTAGTATTCCATAACTTAATAACAGAGATGGTCAAACTAAAGTAGAGACATGGCAGACATCCTACAATGAAGCGGGACAGTGACAGAGGGTGATCAAGAAAAGAGAGAGAGGTTGAGGGAGTTTACGGAGCAGATGAGAAGACACAGAAAGATAGAAGCACAATAACAAGTATTTTTAGGTGTTGTTTTTGTAAATAACCAACGGTATCAAGAGGAAGTAAAGTCCCCTGGTTTGTCCCCCATACTCTAAATGCCATGAGAAAACTCAAAATCAATTTAAACATACAGTATTTAAAAACTGGGACATTTCCAGGGACAGATTGACCCGGGGATTTGCCACCAAAGCCAGGCGGGCATTTGGTGTGATCACCATAGCCATATGAGGCTGGACCGGACTCGGAGGGCTTTCCTTTGCTTTTCAGCTGTGAGATTGTAAACAAAGTCACATGACTGGGGGCAGTTGACTCTACAATACTAATTGTGGGCTTATCATGTTTCTTCGGCCACAACAGAAAAAAAAGACATTCGCTCTCTCCAGAGGGGTAGGTCAGCCAAAAAGTTAAAAAGGGCCGTTGCCCGGGCAACATTAGCCCGTACCTGTGCACGTCCCTGCAACTGAAGGACATTTTGGGGAATAAAGGTTGTTTCTTGGTGTGAATCTCTTATAGCATAACTCCTCTGGTGTTGACTAAATCAGAAAGTTCCAGGTTATCCGCATGGCTTAGACCCCATGCAGCACAATATTGCTTTTTTAGTGTGAAAGCGAAAGAAGGCACCCTGGTGTTATACGATCTGGTATGACATTGATGCAGACGACACGTACGTCACAGAATCCACCTTTATACTCTGAACAAATCAACATCAAATGGAATGACATCGACACAGGAAACCAAAGTGGAGTTACATCAATGACATCTGAGGGTTCAAGCAAAGAAGAGAGAAACAGGCACAGACCTATAGTAACAGGATGTCTCACATTGAAGGACCTTGGAGCCTGTGTCTTGGAGATGAGTCGCTGATATACCCAGCATGCTGAGTGTGAGAACGGCCCGCATTGACACCCATGTCACGTCTGCAGTGGAGCGCGGTATGGCACTATAATCATGGTCAGCTTATAGAAGAGAGAGAGAGAGGTGTGTGTGGTTAAGGAAATTCTTCTTCCAAACAATGATCCTGTGAGGATAAAGAAGCATTTTCATGATTAACTCCATGTTTCAGTTGACATTTGTGTCTATTGTGATGACATGTAGATATAACTCTCATGTCATATTTCTTTCCCACCCCCCCCACATTGTCAGCACCTTTAGACATCTATTGTCTGTTGTCACTATATCTGTGTTTATCTGTCAGGAAAGGTGTCAGGGAGGCCCAGGAAGCTTTGCTGAGCACAAATCGTACTATATTCCACGTTCATACTTGATGCCGGACTTGACATCTATTTGGGGACATTAAGGAGAATCTTCAGGCACCGCAAGATTTTCCATAACGGTTTAGCATACTCAAGTCTATTATTCAGGCTTTAGCAAGCTACTATACATTAATATGAGTCAGGGTAAGGAAAGGATGCTGACAACCTCAGAGGAGCAAGGAAGCATTTTTGTGTACACCTTTGTAAAACGTGTTTTCAACCTCTTGTAAGCTAGGGATTTCATAGCAAGTTTGTTTTAATTGTTTGTTTGTGAAATGTTTCTACCAATTTGTCTTTTGGAAAATCTTGACAGGATTTGTCTTGACTTATTTATCCTGGATCTTTCCTTGTTGGCGGTAGTCATGGCATTTTTTTTGTAGCAGAAACCTTCGTCAGAACAAGGACAAAAAAGGGTCAGAACTAAGTCTGTATTTTATTTAGTGCTTTTGTACAATGGCCTCGGTCAACCTAATTCTCCATCTCTACCGCTTGTTGAGTTTTCTGTCTGTTAAATAATCATTCTTCCTGCTATTCCAAACACCCCTTCCTCTTGAGGGCTAAAGATTAAACATTCAAACTTGAAGCTGTTCTGTTCAATGGTACTCGAATTTCTACATTACTGTTTTAACGCCTGTTGACTGATATTAGAATTCCCCTTGAAGGAGTGATTCTAATTTGTATGTCTTTTTGAAGGCCCTTTGGTCCCAGTGTTGCAGAATCGTATTTATGTCAGCCTCACCTTAGGGTGCCTTCTGGGTTAATGCAGGCATGTGGAAAACCTAAGCATTGGCTTTTTAGAGTGTAGCAGAGGGGAGATGCTAACCACCCTCCAGCCACGCTCCAGGGAGGTGAATTCTGCTTCCACTCGCCTCAAAGCTCCATCAGTCACACAAATCCACACTGAATGGAAGTTGGCTCGGTGTGGAGGTGGTTGAATACGAATAAAGTCGTTTGAAGAGATGAAATTAAGCTCTCTGTGTGTGTAAGTGTGTGTGTGAGATAGAGAGAGAGCTAGAGGGAGAGGAAATGGCAAAACATGCAGCCAAAGACCGCATTTTTTTTAAGAAAACATGCAATGTGTGCTAAATATTTTCCCAAAAGACAATTGTCCCGCTTTTCTGCTGAAATAACAAGAAACCTTCTGACACATCCTATACCAGAAACATAAAGCAATCAATAACCTCTTGAAGCACTCTCGACCAAAACCATCCTGTTCAGCCAATTCTATTCCCAGCACAACTCTTTCAGTCATTTCAGCTTAACACACATTGTTTCCCACACCCACAGAAAGCCCCCGGTTGGAACCCCAAACCCTTTGACCCTGGAGTCTTAAATCCGCGGTCTTTCCCCGGTCAGCATGGGCTCAAGCCGTTGTAAAGGCTGAATTTTGAAAAGTGGAGAAAAGACCTATTTTTCTCCTCCAAAACTGCCTTTTGCTCTGAGGGTATGCATGGGAAGAGCGAGAGCATACAAAAAAACAAAGCAATTTGCATGGCAAAGAGGTGTTCTGACAAGCAGGGAGGCGGTGGAGTTGTTGCCCAGAGGACTGGACGGCTGTTGAGCAGTGGAGAGGAATCTGCTCTCTTCTCTCTGGAGAAGTGTAGCCTCCCCTGAGGTAGAGGAACGCTGCACAGTAATGCATTATATGAATATCAAATAAAGGCGCTTATAAAGTCAGAAAACAGAACAAAGAATGAAATTCAAAGCAAAAACAAATGTGGTGGCAGAAGAGAGATGTATAATAATTAGTACACATTTGCTTTGCCATGTCTAAATGCATGTTGCCGTGTTCTCTGTTGTTTAGATGTGTCAAAAACAGCAAAGAATCTGATGCTTCAACTCTAAAAATGGAGAATTCAAGGTTTGGAGCCAAATCGGAGGCTGTTTCCGCAAAAGATACTATGTTATGTGAATGGTAGTGTAGGTGGCACTCTTCAAAGAGATCTTCAAAAGCCAATGAGTGATCTATCATGGAGCCGTTCTGATAGGTGGAAGAGCAGGGGGCGGATGTTTGCAAACCAACGCGCCCTGGTCTTTGTGATCTCCAGAGGGTCATGCGTAATGATTTAAAGTGTTTGGAACAAACAAAACACATTTATAGACTGCAGAGAAGGAGTCATTTGGATGCAATTCACCTCAAATGCTTTGACAAAAAGATCCTTTCTGCCATTTAAGGACAGATCTTTAACTCAGGGACAGCACAAGGCATGCTGCACTGAGCAAATAATCATTTTATAAGCTACTGGAAAACAGTTTTGAGTTGTCCCGTGAATGACCTGAGGATAATGCCTGGAGCAGTTTGACAGAGTCTCACCTGCTGGACTCGTTCATTAACCATTGCCCCAAGATATATGTTTTAGATTGTGAAAATACTGGTGTTTCACAGCCACAGTGTGCCTAGTATCAATATCAGGAGATTGGACTTGCTGAGGGTGGGAGGGAGAGGCAGGTGAGGGGGAGACAAATGCAGAAGGTGCTTGCAGGGAGTTTCAGTGACAGACCGGGATTTAACACAAAGTCAATACTTCTGCAAAGTGCAATCACAATGTGTTGGCTGAAGAAGATGGCTGCAATGGATGCTTCACCAGGGCCAGTCTCAGGGTCTTGTAGCCCCAGATGAAATGTTTTCTGTGGACAGAAACCTCCACACTTCCTGCTCTTTTCTCTATCTCTTTCCATTGTACAGTACATCTCTATGTGTTCCCCTCTTTTCTTCACTTCTTATACAGTATGTATGTCTCTATCTGTAATGTCCTTTAATTGCATTCACAAACGATTATGTAGAGATACGTGAAGTATAAAGTGTGGGTGGTCAATATAATCAAATGTGCGTTTGCTGTAATTGCACTTATCTCCATATTTAAGTGTATACAATGATTTAACAATCTTTAAAACATCAGGAAGAGAAAGGACGAGCTCGGAATGTTAAGCAGAAAGGAAAAAGATTGCAGGAGAGCTTTAAAAACGATTCACAAAGATGCTACTAAAGTGGATTTGTTCATAAAGATGCCAATCATCTTTGACTGCATTGATCCAGGCTGTTATACTGTCAGTAAGCACAAAGCAAGAACAAGCCCACCATATAGTATTAAAATAAAGACCACTTACTTTTTTACAGAAATGGATATGTTACAAAAAACTCCTCAAATGTTTGGGTGTGTTTTCTAGAGAAGGTAGCAAACAGGTGGCGTAGTGAAATGTAGTAGCCGGAGAATTATCAATATCTCCGGTAAGAGGACACTTGAATGTTAATTTTCAACAATGGTGGTTTGTTATAGCTGATACTCTGCCACTATTTGTTCAAATGCGCATCATTGTGACACACAGCAGGGGAGGGGAAGAACTGGGCTCATCCATTATTGACAGGAAGGGAGAAATCTGGCTGAATTCCTATCCGGTTATTATGGCGACTAGCAAAAATGATCATGATTTTTTTTAAAAAATGCATTTGCAGAAGTAAGTGTAGATGACTTGAGTGTCATGAAGGGTGACTGCTGTGGTGCTGTTGGTGTGCACAAAGTGTGCTTCTTCCCCGCCCAACAATAAAGCCCTCTGCACTTCCACTTGCCACAGCGCAGCATGTTATATAATTGCTGGGTGTAATGAACATAATGCGGCGTCAGTTATAAAAATCCATGTTGTATCACTGTTGCATGTAAGGGCGCATCATTCACTACAATGATTGTCTTTAATTTACTCTCTTTTTCAATTGCACACTATATCTTTATGTGTTATTTTTACTGCATTGCAAGTGCTTCCTGCTGTGTTATATGGTGAATGTTCTGTTACGAGGCATTGTGAAAGAGGTATTGTGTGAGCAGGAGGACTCTTTCACTACAAAAAGCACAGGGTCTATATTTAGTGCCGGGACATGTGTGTGCATGTAATGTGCATCGTTCCTGTAAAAACAAAGATGACCACCAAAGGTGTTGCAACCATGAAACACCAGGCGGGTGCCCAGCCTCTGCGATGTTTTTTATCTGGAGAGGGGGGTGCTGCTGGCAGGGCTTAGCCACAGGGAACAGCTCTCCTCTGGTTGTAGGAATAATCTGTAAGCAATAATCCAGCAAGCCCATGGCGGGTCACATTTGATTATACAATTATTTTCCCTGTGGTTTATTCTACCAGTGTTTTCTGAGCACTCATGTCCAGCCTCACACATCGTGCTGCTGATGGGAGTAAGGCAGCGATGTAAGCAGATTACAGAGGGGTATTTCTGTCACAGTTTGATTTAAAAAAGGCTATTTTCACTATTCAGAGAGTGTATTATATGTAGGTTTGCGTGTGAATATGTGAAATGTATCAACACAACACAACATCAACAGTCATTGCAGAATAAGTGAGTAGTACTCACAATGATGGTTTTCCAATGTTAAGAATAGTTTGTTTGTGTGTTGTCACAGCTTACTTGTTTTTGTACATAAAAACTTAACTGCAAATATTTTTCCACTGCTTCCTGTGTTTTCCTCTGTTTTTAATGTATTTCACTCAAAACTCTTTAGATCTTTAAAAAGAAACTCTTGTCTCAGGTATAGCTGATTAAATATATGTATGAAGTGCATATATTGGAGGAAGTTTATTTTCTGCAAATAAATCCCACACGTGAAGAAATCACAGTTTGAATGCTCACTCCCCCATATTACCATTGTTCTTACATCTTCTGCTATATTCAACTTCATAGATTTCTGATAATCAAGCTTCAAATAAAGACTGTAGGATGGAGCGACTGCTGCTACTTTAGTTCTCTTCGAACACATCAGGGCAAACAGAGGTTCTAAAGATGTAAAACATAATATTCTTATAGCCATTCATAGAGTTATATACCTTCTGACCACTGTTTTTAACTTGTAATGAGTGGCCATCCTAAGTACCTCACAGATAAGAGCAAAGAGCAGTGTGTGTCATCCAAACACTTTTAACCCAGGCCCTGTTTCACCATTAGAGTCGATCCTATCAGTTTTGGGTGACCCAGTCTCAACACTCTAAAGCCAAACATTTTTTTTGGTAAGCGTTCAAAGTCAGCTACTGTATGGTGTCAGTTTATCACAGTCCGCTGGATAAATTAACACCTTTGGCTTGTTGAATGGACAATTGCTGTACAATTACTTTCCCCCAGATTAACACAGTATGATGACAGGAAATGCACCCAGGGATATAACCTGTTCTGTATATGTGTGCACTGCAGTCACTTTATCCACTCTGTGTAGAGTAGTGCAATATAACGCCGAACTGTGACCCCTCATAACATACGATTTTTAAATAGCAGAGAAACCTTGTGGATGTAATAACTATGTGAAGCTACGATCACATGTAAATAATGCACAAGACAACTGGGAACAAGGACGGGTCTGTTCTGTAAAAGCATGTTATGCCTCTTGATCTCTTGACTGATATCTCCAGGCAATCTCTACCCTTGCTGGAAGTAGAGAAGAGATAGCCTGGAAATCAAATTAGTCGTCTAATGGAGAGAGATGAAGAGAGAAGGAAATATAAGAGAAGGAGGGAGGAGAGGGTGAGAGCGATAAACCGACAGGATTACGTTATTGTCTTTTTTGTGAATGGAGGAAGAGAGAGAGTGAAAGATGGAAATGGGCTTGGTGGTCTGAGTAATATTGACTTCAGGGGAGCTTTTTCAAGGATGTGTAACCTATTACAGTGGCCCTCCCACCACAAGCTTTGTTTCAGACCTGGGACAAGTCACTGGAACTCCAGCAGTACTGCAGTGTTGTATTAGATTCCATATTGCCCTAACTTCTGTAATGCAATCCTTTGCTTGAGCGATCAAGGGATACTGCTACTGACGCACACATACATTACAAGTCGATATACAGATGCTAACATAAGCAAAAACACTTCAGCCAGAACCCATATGGATTCATGAGGCTGATACCGATTTTCTTTTACATAGATCCATCCATCCATCCATCTTCTCCCGCTTATCCGTGGTCGGGTCGCGGAGGTAGCAGTTCCAGCAGAGAGCCCCAAACTTTCTTTTCCCTGGCCACATCAACCAGCTCTGACTGGGGGATCCCAAGGCGCTCCCAGGCCAGCGAAGAGATATAATCCCTCCATCTGGTTCTAGGTCTACCCCTTGGTCTCTTCCCAGCTGGACGTGCCTGGAACACCTCCCTAGGGAGGCGCCCAGGTGGCATCCTAACTAGGTGCCCGAACCACCTCAACTGGCTCCTTTCGACGCGAAGGAGGAGCGGCTCAACTCCGAGTCCCTCCCTGATGACCGAACTTCTCACCTTATCCCTAAGGGAGACACCAGCCACCCTGCGGAGAAAACCCATCTCGGCCGCTTGTACCCGCGATCNTCTCTTAGTCCATCATAATGACTGTAATTCAGCATTAATAAGGGACTCATTCCACTTCTATTTGTTAATTAAATTATATATCTATGTAAAAGAAAATCGGTATCAGCCTCATGAATCCATATGGGTTCTGGCTGAAGTGTTTTTGCTTATGTTAGCATNTACCGAAGGAGTGGCAGACCGGGGTGGTGGTTCCCCTTTTTAAAAAGGGGGATCAGAGGGTGTGTGCCAATTACAGAGGCATCACATTACTGGGAGGCTGAGTAATGTGATGCCTCTGTAATTGGCACACACCCTCTGATCCCCCTTTTTAAAAAGGGGAACCACCACCCCGGTCTGCCACTCCTTCGGTACTGTTTCCGACTTCCACGCAACGTTGATGAGACGTGTCAACCATGACAGTCCCTCAACACCCAGAGCCTTCAGCATTTCATTTTCTTTTTACATAGATATATAATTTAATTAACAAATAGAAGTGGAATGAGTCCCTTATTAATGCTGAATTACAGTCATTATGATGGACTAAGAGAACAATCCCCTTATTCTGCACTTTCATTGAGCTCTACATGTTTTGGCTTCTTTAGTTTTTAGGCATCCTTTTTTTTTCACAGCTACCGTTTTGCTTCTCACTCTTACCACGCTCTCTTTAGGTCTTGTTTCTCGCCAAGCACTGCATACTATAAGGCCAGCACCAAACTGCATAAACACAAAGTTATAGACTCACTGGTGAACATACAGTAGTGTAGCATTTAGCACTTAAAGGCTCAGATATTACCCTCAGTGGTTAGTGGAAACCCAATCAGAGCTTAAAGGAGAGTGAGTATGGTATCATATTTGCCTGAAAGTGCTGAGCCCATGTTCGACAATATATGCAATGGCAACTCTATCTAAAATGGGTTCTATCGGATCAGATTTAGAGCAATAACATATCGTTTTCGATAACCTATATTAACCAAGACATCGTCAGTCTGACATACAGGACATACAATGTGATAGAAGGGGATCCCATTGTACAATAGAACCGAAACCCTTTTCTCTAATTTAAAGCATTTGTTTTTATTCTGCCAAGCTTTAACTGTTTATGAGCAATCTGCATCATCGTCTTTTCCCACCTGGCACTCTTGTTCTACTTTGCATGAAAACAAGATGCTGCCATCCTTGGAGAGCAGTGAAAAAAAGACAGAGGATGTACTTGAAAACAAAAATGAGAGAGAGGGGGACAACTTTACCCAGAAAACCATCTGGGTGTTCCCAGCTTCATCCTCCTGCTTTGGCACAGAGGCTCTGTCTTCTTCTTCTTCTTCTTCTTCCGCTTCCTCTCTCCTACATACCACATGTTGTGTACCCATGCTTTATTTATTGTTGCCTTCATTAACAATTTAATTGAAAAGCAAGAGGAAGAGTGACATCTGAATATTATTGGACCAAAATGGAAACATACAATCCTGTAAGTATGGGCTCGAAATGCTTTCTCCAGCAGAGAATCTTCAAGTGTGCCAACTTAAAAGATAGTAATTTGCAAATGCTGGCTGTCTCCAGTGAAATGTTTGCCCACTCACAACATGAAATGCCTGTGTGTGGGCTTCCCTCGCACTGCCCATACATAACCTATTATGGAATGAATATTACACTGCTGTTTACTGGCAGTTCTGTCAAATATCTAAATACTGAGCATCAGTAAACATGCAGCTTCTCACCTGGGGGAAGGTGAGCTACAGCTTTTTCAGTAAGCAATTTGAATGCCGCTTCGCCCTTTTTATTTTTCTCAGGCTAGAAGATAAAACATTGTGTGAAAGTTGGGACATGCAATATGTGTTTGGATGGGGAAATATGTGTGGTAGTGCATGAATACACACTTGCAATCTTTTATTTGTGAGCCAGCATTTTTTAGTACATCATAGGAGAATAGGAGGAGAAATATTTAAGCTAAAAAGCTTGCCAATTTAAGTGGTTAATGCAAAAATGTTGATCGAAATAAGGGACTTTGACCTTTGTTCAAATAAGACCTATCTAGCAAAGTGTGCGAGTTGTTCTTAAACTCATTTATCTTAATAAGTTAATATATTCAGCTTGGTGCTAGTGGAGTGATTTGCCAGAAATACTGTCTCTTGTTTCTCATGAATTCATACCACAGCCTCCCTATCTTATCCCAAATTCCAAATAATTTGACTATGAACCACCCACCGTTTGGTTTCTTTCGTTGAAGGAAAATACAAATTGTGGTCAGCTGGATTTTAAATCAAAGAACAGTGGCATTGCTAGGCTGTTTGGAGGTTGTAGGCAGAAGTGCGTGTGCTGCATCCCAACTGCTGTGAGGTTTATGGCTCCGTAATTGTAGGTATTCTGTTTCTTAGCAAGCCACAGTAACTTCCCCGGTTGCCTGGTAACCTCACTATGACGATAAGACTCCAGAAAGTTGAAGTGCTGGGCAAAAAAGACTTGCCCTCAATAAAACCTCATTGTGCCATTTTCATCCAGATTGCTAACGGAAGTACATCACCAGACCCCCAAAAAAGATTAAATTATTAATGTTACTTCATCAGAGAAGAGCCTGTTCATCACTTATAGCGAGAAGCTGATTGAGAAAATGTGTTTTTAGGGCTTCGAATTTTTGTCTCCACCCTCTGGCAGTGACAATGATTATCTTATAAGACAGCGATGAAGCAGCAGCTATCTAAAGTGAAAGCACCATATAAAAGGAAACTCAGCATCAAGAGGAAGGATAAAAGTTTTTTTAAAAAGCACGGGAACATTTGAATACAGCGGTTTTGGAAAACTGGGAAGAGGCAGTGAACTCACCTGCAGGCATACGTGCACCATCGTGTGAAAGTCGCCACAACTCTGATAATCTGAGGGAAACAAAGCGCTTTCCCTCGCAGCGATAGGCTTAATCAGCATTGTATGAGCTTGTTTGGCAAAGGGTTGCACGTAACGCATCTCTCTGTAAAAACCCCACACTCCAGCTCTAAAGTCTCCAGGGGGTAGTTGATGCTCAAAACATTTTGGCAGGACTTTCACTTTTGTTCTAAACATCAGGACATCTGCACTTTTTTGCAGTGTGTTCACTACAACCTGGCCGAGTAAGCAAAGAAAAATACAAACTCATGCAATGTTATCCACATCCTCCCCAAAGGAATCAGTGTAGAGAGCGATGGATGGAGAGGGAGGGGGGAGAGAGAGGGAGAGAGAGAGGAGAAAAGAACAATAATGGTCTCTACAGTTCAGTATCTGCTCATTAATCATTCATAGGCAGCCAAGTGGCAGCAGCAGGGAGCACAGTGAGATTTCAGGTTACGCTATCAAATCTCAATTTATAAATAGAATAGTTATGGAGCTAGGCGGCTGAATACCATCACTCTCAGCCCCCTCCACCTACCTCCTCCTGAGTATTTACTGACTTCTCTGCGTCAAACCTTTGGCTAGCATGCAATGATAATGTAACTACACATGAGTAAGACCCCATACATGGTCTTAAAACTGAAGAGCAGTCATGTGCAGGAGGATGAAATAAAGGTAGAACAGCTGTTATATTTCTCCCTCTATGTAAGATTTTCTGTAGGTCGTTTACATAGATTTATGAAACTATGTCAGACATCCTTTTAAACATGGCTGTTCCTGCTCCTCCATAAACATTGTCCTTCTCAAGCTGCAGCTTAAGTGGGCGTCAAATCTCCTCTCATTTCACATCCAATCCTGTCAATATCTGCCGTACACTCCACCACGCCTGGATCAATAATAAAATGCTTCTTCCCGACCCTGTTTGTGATAGCGGTGCTTTACTCGTCTCCAACGCTCAAGGACAGAGTTTCCACAGATGGCCAAGCCCGTCTCATGGCAGAGGTGATGAGGTGGGGGGGGGGTGGGCCCATCTTTCCTGCTTCTCACTCCCAGAGACACGGCGGTGACAAGTGACACTTGTATTGATTAATGATCCACTGAACTGCCACATCTCACATGCCAAGCACATACTTGACTACTGTACGACAAATAGGCCCTTGTCGAATATTTGTAAGATGGGACAGAAGAGGGTAACTGCTTCCTGTGCGTCTCATTCGATATACAGCTTTAGCTTACTTTAATCAATAAAGTATTGCAAATGCAGATAGATACTGTTAAGAGCACCTTTGACATAAGGCATTTTAAGCTAATTTACAGCTATTTTTCCACATTTTATGTATCGAGTCCACCCATTACTTTAGAATAGAGTGCACTAGCTTACCAACTACGCAGCTTGTGTCAGTGGTCAGCTTGAGGAAAGCGCTAAGCATCTTAATCTGAGCACAAACTGCTTTACACAGCATTAACAAGTAATATGAGCAACCATCAGCCTATCAATGATTAGCTAGAGACTTAACCCTCATGCTTGAGCCTTATATCTTGGATTATGTATTCTTGGGAATGTCTATGTTTGATAGGGGACATTCTGTGGGTGGTCGAATGTGTTTTTCAAATGACAGATTTGTGTTACTTTGTCCTCTCTTTCGCTGTCTCCTAATTCTCACTCCTTGCTATCTTCTCAGCCCTTTTCTTACTTACATGAACATCTTGTTCTCCTGACCATACCACTTGTCTATGGTGTGCTGAGGAAACCGAACAAGGAGAACCTTAGAAGAGGAGGCGTTGCGTGTGTGGGTGAGATGTGCGTGCATGGTAGATTGAAATACCTGCGGCGAGTAAATGAAAGCCTCTGCCTCGCTCAGCAGCAGTGCGTGTATGATTGAATGCTCGTGCCGGGCAATCCAAACGGTGAACACGATGCAGGAGAGGTTGGAGGCCTGCACAGCACGGATTCAGTGGCAATGTGCATGTGCAATCAGGTGCTCAGACAAGGCCAGTCCTAACAACAGGCCTTGTGTGGCGAGTTTAAAAGCATGTTAGGATGCAGGTGAATGGATATTTTATCACCCTTCGTGATATCAAATGTAAAAGTAATACATTATTGAAATCACTTAAAGGTGGGTTAGGAAAGTTTGAGAAACCGGCTCGAGATACACTTTTTGTTATATTCAATGGGATGCTCTTAAAATCCCGATATATTAATATCTTAAGTGCTTTGACAAACAATCCATAAAGAAATGTAATCTGTGGAAGCCGTAGTACTGTAAAAAGCACGACCAATCATTTTAGACGGCCCGGCTAAAGTAACTGGATGGCCTACCTGCCTCAGCCTTCCATCTGTGCACAAACTTATCTCGTGCCCTCATTGGTCATGTGCGCGTTCGTGTGTGTTGGAAGAGGGGCTCTGTAAGGAAGTGGCAGATTTTCTCCGGTTGTGTATTTTCAAATTCTAGCGCACTCGAGCTGGTTTCTCCAAAATTACCTACCCCACCTTTAAAGGTCACCTTTTATGCAAAATCCACTTGTTCATGTCCTTTATACATAAACATGTGTCCCCTCTGTGTAAAGAGATTCTGAAAGTTTCAAGGCACAAATTATTGCTCACTTTTTGTCCCTGACATCACATTTATATTTAAACCTGTCTGGGAAATTGAGCTGATCAGTTTTGGCCACTTAATGAGCTGTCCATAACGATTTTTTGGCTTGTGTAACAAATTTTGCCCAATCACCAACAAGGGTAACCCCCCCCCCCCTACAACCTTATCAACCTGAATCTCCTCCTAGAGCACCAATTGTGTTAGTTTTAACCAAATATCTCTCAGAGGGCGTGCGGGAGGGCTTCCTTATTTTCATCCTAAAGTAACAGACAGAGAATCAGCACTTTTGAAGCCAGGGCTGAAACAGAGGGAGATTAAGGGATGTACAAAATTGAACGGATCTGTTTGAGTATTCGAGGCCAACACTTCAGATAAAATGTTTTTTGTATCTGAGACTATAACTTATTGCATGAAAAACAGTAAATTTAGGGGGACCTTTAAGGCACTGTCATCAGACCCTTTGAGCTCTTTTACTGATATTGTTCTGATAATTATTCCAGAATGGTGCTCAACTGACAGTTATTCTTTCTGATACATACAATATTTTTTGAAGGAACATTAGAGTCTCAGAGAAGAGGATTGGGGGGGATGAAACTAGTGAGATACGAGTGATGTGATTAGGGTGCAAGGCCAACAACATAAATTGAGCATCACTCAGTCCATGTATGGGGGTGGTGTGGGAAAGATGGATTACAAACATGATGCAGGTTTGAGCAGTGGTTGCAACGGCGCCATAAGGTATTAGAGAGGGAAGGCGGACCGGCCACATTCACTCACCGTGTCTATGAGGACAGTAGAAGTGGGGCATAGTTATGTGTTTGATGTGTACTGAAGGTATCCTGCCCAAACAAGTGCCAGCGTTCCAACAGTCTGCGCATTTGCACGAGGGGAACCCTCAACCTATTAAATGGCAAGGGCCTGGCTGGTCATCACTCTATACACATTTCACCATTCTGAAGTTTTCAAACTTAAACGTGCACCTTCCCTCGTACCTTTTATAGGTGAACACAAGATTGATTCTAGGATTTTTTAACCCCAAAAAATTACAAGAATTAAGGATGTAATAGGCTGACTACAACATGTTATTTGTTTGCTTGTTTCCCCATCGGGTTTTGACAAAGGGGCTTTAAAAAACCAAAACATTTATAAATCAAACCCACTGTGGAGAGTGAATGGAATGTGTCCAGTGAGTCAGAAACTACTACACACAGGTGTTTAATGGTAATTTTCATGCTTTTATCTGGCCCCATTCCTTCTGCAGAAGGCTTGCAGACCAATGATCACTACCATGGGGAGGTCAAAGGGCCCCTTCAATTATTGACCCTCTGGATTTCCTCCTTATGGTCTACATGGGTAAATAGTATACCCACGGGAGGGTTTACCCAGTGGGCGTATCTTCAATTCAAGAATCCACTTCCCCTGTATTTCAGGCTTCTGGGTGGTTGAGTGGCCTCGGCCACACAAAACTTTTCAGGGGGGACACCCTGTTTAATGGGCGGCGGGGCAAACCCACCACCCATAAGCTTACCATGGCTTTCATCTTCAAAATGGGCCTCCCAAAGACTTTTGGGGAAAAATGGGAAAACCAATAACTTGTACTATTGGATTGGGTTGAGGGTCCCACCTTTTTAAGGTGGGGTTGGGCTTTTTCTGGTGCATGGCAGGTGTTCCCCCAGGGGGTCTTAACCTTGCTCCAGTAGGAAAGGGTTGGAGCCCCCTCTCAGCCCCACCCGCCCACTTGGGTTTGTAGGGGGCCAGGGGGAGTTGACCCAATTCTGTATAATTTTTGCTTTGCTATTTTTAAATGGATTTAGATTGGAAAGTGGCCCCTATAGGGAGTGGAAGGGTCCGTCATGGGTGAGGGGCATGCCGCAAACTATGGGTGTTTAACGAGTACCTCCGTTCTCCGAAGGGGGGAGTTGGGGGACTTTCCAAGCTATCCAAACGCGCGTTGCCTGGTTGGGAAGGCCGGGCCTTTTTGTTCTGCGGTGGCCGGCTTCACTGTAAGTTTACATCTGAATTCGCCTCCCTACAAAAAAAAAGTAGTTCAATCGATGTAGCCGCAATAGATCCTCCCGTCCACTCGGTCCACATCGCTGGGGGGCTCAAGAACTGGCATTGCACTTTGGGGCTGATCTTTCCACTCCTTCCCAATTGTACCCCCCGCCCCTACTTCTGGGAAACACTGAAATGAGATGATGATTGTGGTTGGCGGCATTGTTTCTTGAAACCGCGTGGAGCCCGCCACCTCGACCACCCCAGGGGCATTTCCCACCTATTTCACTGTTCAGAGGGCTCTGCCTTTTTTTTTTTTTTGCACGCCACTAGAGAGATGGGAGGGATGCAAGGCAGCACCTTGGATTTGGTCCTTTATATGGTGGATGGCCTTTTTCCCTTGTTTCCCAGATCCCCCCCTGTCTGTATTCCATTCCCCTTCATTGGGGGGTTCTTCCCTTCCTTCCCTTTTCCATGTCCGACCAGTCGTCTCCTTACTGGAAACAAAATTCTTTTTCCAACGCAAATTTCCCTTCCAGACTCCTTCTGACCCTGCAAATGGATTTCATCCTCCCCTTTCCCCTTCCCCCTCCCATTTTGGTTGCTAATGGAGTTTGTGGATTTTTGTGGGTCGGTGTGGGGTCCCAAAAAGGCCTCCTCCCCTCCACTGCCGCCACCCTCCCCAGGGCCCTGGGGGGTGCTCCCCCCACCAGGTGCCCACCCCAAATGGGGGCCCTTTCTCTTGAATATGGGGAATAAGCCCCCCAGGACCCCACCCCTCCGTGGCCTTTTTCCTGATCTTCAAAACAAAGGGCACTACCTCTTTTCCGGGAGGCCCTCCTGGTCTCTGGCAACGGGGGAGGCGATTTTTTTACGCGATGGGAGGTAGGACAATCAAAAAAGAAAAGAAAACGGCGATCCTCCCCGGGGCTTTTCCTCCCCAGGATGGGGATGGGCTTGAAAGGTGCTTGGTGTTTTTTGGGTGGGCTGGCGGTGTTGTATTTGGTTTTGCGAATAATAGCGGGTTAGAGGGTGGGATGAGGACGGCCTCAATCCCACCTTCTACCTAATCGTGCGTTGGTAGATTATTTTTCTAGTTATGTTGATTTCTATTCCCCATTGGCAATTATTAAACCCTCCTTCAAGTTTATAACCTTGCTGAAGGTTTAAAGGCCACCCCCACGGGCACCAAAAAAGGGAGTGGTTTATTCGCCCCACAACACAAAAACCACTCCAAATGTTGGTGGATACGTGTGTTTTTGAGACCCCCGGCAGAGACAGAAGCCCGCGAAAGAGGTTTAGTGGCTGGTGTCAGGAAGCACCGGGAGCGTGGGTCGCCTGGGGGCTTTTCAAATAATTCCAAGAAGGACGGGCCATTGTCACCGTGGGAGCCACCCAGCTGGGAGGCGGCAGGTGAGGCGATGAGGCCCTTTTGGACCCCACACGAGCCATCCACAACTCATGTGCACACCAAAGTGGAGGGGCGAGAGGAGAGGCAGAATATTGCCAGGTAGAGGCTGGGGAATTGCGTGAGAGGCCCAGTGGGAAGAGACGGCCCAGCGATTGGAGCGGACAGGAGGGAGTCACAACTGAGGACGATGTACAGACAGGCGAATCTGAACAGGAAAGGCCATCACGCGTATTATAAAGCGCCATCAACGCTGGCTGCTTGCATCTCATTAAGTGATCTGATAGGGAAAAGTGGAAGCTGGTGTGCAGGGCGCTGCACGACGTTTAAGAAGCAATGCGCCACAGCCGTACATTCTCTCTTTCATTTCAGAGTAGGCGGCTTACAAAATGAGAGCGCAGTGATCAGCTCAATGCCAATGCAATTAGCTCCAGGATGTGGAGACCAGTGAGAGTTGAGGGAGACTCTATTGCTACACCGATTGTACTACTAGACGGGAATTCAGAAGTGTACTTTTATGCGCACGCGAACAATCCGGCTTTTCGTCACCGGCACGTTGAGTGCTTGAGTCAAACTCTGCGAGAGAGTATGTAACCACATAGTGGATGCCCCTCACCATTTGAAGGACGTCGCTCCTATAGGGGGCATTGTCGGAATCTAATCCATTAAATAGATAAAGACATTTTGATTGAATTGTCACTGCTGCCCTTACCACCCGTGTGTGAGGAGAGGGCTGCCCCTTTTACTGGACAGTTTAGACCCTGGGGAACACACTTCCAGTGCACAGATAAAAGCACACTTAAAAGGGCTGACGTCACAAGCAAATATTACAAGTTATTGGTTTTCATTTTCAAAGATGGCTTGGAGCTATTGAAGATGAAAGCATGTAAGCTATGTGTGCTGTTTGCGGCGCCATTAAGTGTCTGGAGCTGGTGTGCGGGCACTCCACAGAAGCCTGAAATACGCGAAGTGGATCTGCATGTGGAGATAGCACTGCGTAACGGAGTGTATACTGAGTTACATTGTAGACATAAGGAGAATCCAGGTAATGAATGGCCTTTGCACCGGTCCATTAGTGATCATGTCTGCCAAGCCTTCTGCAGAAGGAATGGGACGAGCAGCCATGCATTCAAAGTCAACCTTGTGTAGTAGTTCTGACTCACTGACACAGTTTCATTCACTCTCACAAGTGGTTTGTTTATAACATGTGTGTTTTTTTTAAATGCTTTGTTAAACGCATGGGCCGAACAGCAACAAAATCATGGTCAGTCAGCTATTACATCTTATTCTTCTTGTATTTTGGGGTTAAAAAATCCTAGAATCACGTGTTCAACTATAAAAGGTACCGAGGGGAGGATGCACGGGTTAGTTTGACTTTCGAAATGTGAATGGTATAGAGTGGATGGACCCAGCAGCCTTGGCCATTTTAAATAGGTTGAGTTGCACTTTTGTGCATGCCAGCACTGTGCGCTGCACTTTGGGCAGGCTATACTTCAGTACACATCAACACGATAACTATGGGCCCACTTACTGTCTCGTTGACGGTGCAGTGATGTGGGGCGCGGTCGCCTCCGTCTCTAATACCTTATGGCCCCGTTGCCAACCACTGCCTCACAACCTGCTCAACAGTGTGCTAATGCAATGTTTTTCACACACCCCCCATACATGGAGCTGAGTGGGGATGCTCAATTTATGTGTGTCTTGCCCCTATCCTCACTCGATCTCATGTTTTCATTCCCCATCCTCTTCTCTTGAGACTCTTATGTGGGTCCTTTATGCCTATGCTATCAGGAAAGATACTGTCAAGTAGAAGCACCATTCTGGATAATATCAGGACAAGATATATAAAGGGCTCAAAGGTTCTAGATGACAGCATTCTTAAGGTGCCCCTCATGTATACTGGTTTTCATCAATCTATTATAGTCCGTCTATATTACAAACATTTATCTGAGTGTTTGGCGTCGGTACTTAAGACAGATCGTTCATTGTAGCATCCCATATCCCTCTGTTTCAGCCCTGCTTCAAAAGTGCTGATTCTCTGTCCTGTTACTTTAGATGAAAATAAGGAGGCCACTCCCACCGCCCCCCTCTACGAGGATATTGTTAGAAAATTACACAAATGGTGCTCTAGGGTGGGGGGGTGGGATTCAGAAGTGATAAGTGTGGGGGGGGGGGGGGGGGTTAACCTTGGTGGTGATGGCAAATTTTCCCAGCCAAAAAATCGTTCATAGACATCATTAAGTGGCCCAGAAAATCTGATCAGCTCATTTCAGACAGGTTTTAATATAAATGGATCAGGACAACACAAGTGAGCAAACTATTGTGCTTGAACTTCAGAACTCTCCTTTACACAGAAGGGGAACATGCGTTTATGATAAAGGGACATGAAAAGTGGATTTTGCATAAAACGGTGACCTTTAAAGGTGGCGGTAACGGTTATTTGGAGAAACCAGCTCGAGTCGCTAGGAATTTTATTATATACACAGACCGGAGAAAATCTGCACTTCCTTACAGAGCCCCTCTTTCCAACACACACGAACGCGCAATGACCAATGAGGGCACGAGATAAGTGTGCACAGATCGGAAGGGCTGAGGCAGGAGGCCATCCGTTAGCTTTAGCCGGCGTCTAAAATGATTGTCGTGTTTTTACAGTACTACCGGCTTCCACAGATTACATTTCTTTATGGGATGTTTTGTCAAAGCCACTAAGTGTATATTAAATATATCGGGGATTTTAAGAGCCATCCCATTGAACTATGTTAACAAAAGTGTATCTCGAGCCGTGTTTCTCAAACTTCTAACCCACCTTTAAGGATTTCAATAATGTATCTTTATACATTTGATTAACACGAAGGGTGATAAACATATCCATCCACCTGCATCCAACATGCTGTTTAAACTCGCCCACCAAGGGCCTGTTTGTTAGGACTGCCTTGTCTGAGCACCTGATTGCACTGCACATTGCCACCGAATCCGTGCTGTGCAGGCCTCCCAACCTCTCCTGCATCGTTTCACCGTTTGGATTGCCGGCACGAGCATTCAATCATACACGCACTGCTGCTGAGCGAGGCAGAGGCCTTTCATTTACCTCGCCGCAGGTATTTCAATCTACCATGCACGCACATTCTCACCCACACACGCAACGCCTCTCTTCTAAGGTCTCCTTGTTCGTTTCCTCAGCCACCATAGGACAAGTGGTATGGTCAGTGAGAACAAGATGTTATGAAGTAAGAAAAGGGCTGGAAGATAGGCAAAGGAGTGAAATTAGGAGACAGCGAAAGAGAGGACAAAAGTAACACAAAATCTGTCATATTGAAAACACATTCGGACCACCCACAGAGATTCCTCTATCGTAACATAGACATCCACAGAATACATGAATCAAGATAAAGGCTCAAGCATGCAAGGGTTAAGCTCGTAGCTAATCACTTGATAGCTGGATGGTTCTCATATTACTTGTTAATGCTGATGTTAAGCAGTTTGTGCCTCAGATTAAAGAATGCTTAGCGCTTTCCGTCAGAGCTGACCACTGACAAAGTTGCGTAGTTGGTAAGCTAGTGCACTCTATTCTAAAGTAATGGGTGACTCGATACATAAAATGTGGAAAACTAGCTGTAAATTAGCTTAAAAATGCCTTATGTCAAAGGTGCTTTAACAGTATCTATCTGCAATTTTCAAGTGGCCTTTATTGATTAAGATAAGATAAGCTGTATATCGAATGAGACGCACAGAAGCCAGTTACCCTCTTCTGTGTCCATCTTACAAATATGTTCGA
>NW_011336768.1:54738-93969 GCF_000735185.1 Notothenia coriiceps | reverse complement strand
GTTGTGGCATATACTTGCCACGGCAAGTTGTGGGATCTGTGGCATATACTTGCCACAGATACCACATCTGTGGCATATACTTGCCACAGATACCACGGAGTAGCGGCCTCTGTGGCAGATGCCGGAAGTACTTGCCACTGCCCGCAGATGCCACGAAATGCGCTTGCTGTCTCTCAAACATAGTGCGAGGTGGTTGCTATGCAACAACACTAACAGCTAGCGAACATATTAGACAGAGAGCGTTGATCCATTATTTGGCTGTTTATTTACATTCATTTGTATGTTGCAGTTTATTGTGCAGCCACTGAAAAACTATCCAGCATCAGTAGCATGGCTTACGTGGTCACTTGTATAGGTTGAGGTTGTTCTAGGCTGTTGCTTGGCGTGGGGAGAATATTGCTCCACTTTCTCCGGTTCCCGAGATTCGGCTTCCAGTAGCTCTGGAGAGAGCTTTCGCACCTGTGGCCACTAACGGTCATAATTTCTCTGCTTTGTTTCAAGACCCGCATCAGAAAGCTTTTGAATGGTGCTACTTTTCCAGTTGGTCTACCTGCTCTTCACGTAGCTCTGCATGTCGTCGTTAGGTGCTTTTTTTTTCTGGAGATAGGCACTGCTCAATCCACTCCTCCATAGTAAGACCCCCCCGGAGGTCCAAGTTAATCTTAAATGTTTCCATCTTATGCTTTGTAAGTTTGTTTCGTAACGGAAGAAATGCAAATATATTTATAAAACTGACAAGTCAAATCAAGCAATCTGATTGGTCGATAGTGTTTTTACGGACCTCTTTGATTACAGATTTGAAAACATCGTTGCTTGCTTTAAAAGTAGCACAATTCATTATGTCAAACCTCGGAAAGTATTTAGATATCCCTGCCCTAATGCCAAAGGAACTACACACTGAATATGTTTTGCCGTTTGATGTCTATGTCTGGATCGCTGCGTAAAAAGGAGGCTTTCTGCCCCGTTACTTCTCCGCTGCTTTCTTGTTCCAGTATAAAAAGCAAACTGCAGACTGTTTTTCTCAGACGCGGAGGGATACTGACTTGTTGTGAAAAGTAACTTACAATTCTACCCGTGGTATACGCTCAGTATATCACGGCTAAGAACCAATCAGATTGCTTGATTTGACTTGTCCGTTTTATAATGCCTCATAAGTTCAGTTGGAAGACGGAAAAATCAATCCAATGTGTGTAAATTATTCTTTACACTTGAAAATGCTGTTAGAAAAAAAACTGCCTAAATCACAGCTCTCCAGGGTTTCATTTATTTTGTTAGCAGCTCATTCCTTAAAACAGAAGCTTCAGATTCCTTATAATAAGAGGAAATATAAAGGGTATGTTTCAAGGTTGTTATGTACATTTGTTATTGTGCTTTTTTCTTATCAACTTAGATTTCTTAGAACATGTTTTCAACTTGAATTGACTGAATTTATTTTTGAAAAGTGGGTTTATTAACACATGAATACTGTGTAATAAATTTGAACATATATATTTAAGAAGTACAATATAAGACTAAGACAAGCAGATGTTTATTTTATTTAAGTCATTATACATTTTTTATTTGCTGAGGGCCGATTCAAAATGGTCCGCAGGCCGCATTTTGGACACCCCTGGTCTAAATCATCTCAAATGTTTCATGGTATATCATCATGTCTACAATTCCAGAGTATTAGTACAAAAGTGGTTTTCTAGATATGTTTCCATTTAGGTTACTCCCTTCGTACATAATTGTTTCTCTTCAACCACAAAAAAGTGTCAACGTTGAGTGCATGTATCTCAATGCACCACAGTCAAGTTATTGCGGTTAGACACTGCACTTTCTTATCTTTTGCTCTATTTTTCTCCCACCAGTGTGCCAATCGATCGCACTGGCATCATCTTACACAGCTCCACTTACTGTGGTCAGGGAAGTGGAAACAAGCGTCTCAGATGTTACTGTCCTAGAGTTTCTTTATGTGGACGAGAAGATGGAGAAGTAGGAGAGTGGTGAGGGGAGGGGGGGCAATAGCCAGGGGGATCGAACAAATTATAAAGTATGTCAACACAAGCAAACGCGGGATGGCTGAAAAATGGACGAGTAAATAATTTAGCTGGCGGATGAAAGTTGAGAGTGAAGGAGAGACTGAGTGGTGGTCGTGTCGGAGTGTGTCTGAGTGTGTTTGCTGGAGGGAGCAGGTGAAGGACAGATGAGAGAGCCGAGGTGGTAAGTGATGGGCCTTTAACATATATATAAACACACGTTAGATGCATCAGGACAGTTTTCTTCTGCAGTGAGTTTTCCGTCCCTGAGTCACACACAAAAGCGTAAACACACAGATATTCAGCCTTCTTCATACCTTGGAACCTTATAGAGTTGTTGATGAGGTCAAGCACATCAGCAATGGCGTTGTATTCTCCCACCTTCACCTCCCTGCCCTCTGTAACAAAAACAAACACACATTAGAATAAACACGTGTTTTTAAACCGTGCAAACTGCTTCTCTTTTATGCTTTTGACTGGTATTATGCATTCAAAGCCATTACAACTGCCTTTGAAGTCATCCATGTTAAGCCATCAGAGGCAGAGTAGGGTGGGTCATGATTTGCCATAGTAGCAGAGTGTGTATTTCTGGAGAACATTTATTTGGAACATGGTTATTGATGTTTGATATATTGAAATATATATTTGAGATGTTTCCCTTATTACCATATGAGTTATGAAATGTTCCAGGTGGCCTGTTTAATATTGCAACAATAATGCTAAAACATTGTTCACTTATACAAAGAGCAGTTCATCAAATGGCTTTAAATGAACAAGTGAATCTTATTCAAACTCATATTGGACACACAGTAAAGAATAGACCCTATAGAACAGTCTGGCACTTTCTTCAAATAAAGCTTCAAATATCAGGCACATATTCCAAAACCCATTAGTAATATAACAAATTATCCCTAACATAGAATTTTAATGCACTCAGCTAGATTATTTTTTTTTGTAGCTTGAAGATAAAGCTTATTATGGAAGGGAAATGGTATTGTTGTTTTTTTACAGCCTTAATAATCAGTTTATTTTACCTCAAGGACATCTTAAGGGCAATAAAGACTTGAAATCATAGAAAAACAAGCCAACAGATAAAGACATTGGAAAAAGTCAATTGAGCAAGGGTAAACTGGAATTGCACACTATGAGAAAAATGTCCAACTCGTATAGAAGGAAACAATGCATACATGCAATCAGAAGTCTGTATTGATATTGCAATATGTATTGACTTTAGCGTATTTTAGATACAGTCGTGGGATTTTACTCTGCAGTACTCCACATCCTGCAAACCTCACTGTCTCTGTGGAGATCAGATGAAACACAAATATTTCAGGATTTAGTGTTTCCTCTTTAAGAAACAATGATAAGTCCCTCAGGTGGAATATTGAAGGAAGCTTGACCTTGCCAGACACGCCTGGGCCTTCACTCTCCTGTGCTCATAAACATTATTCACAGAGAAGAAGAGGATGGGAAGGGGGACAGAATATTCCTTTTTTGTAACCTCTACAAACAACTAGCAATTTATTCTGGAGTTCACGCACAAATCTATCTCTGCTCCTCTGTGTTATCACGGTTACAGGTCCATTGAACTCCTCAGCAACATTGTCCTTGACGAGGAAAATGACAGATAACATCAGCTATTGCAGCATCACAGGGCACACAGCGTCCCCCTCTCTGTGAATCACTTCAATTCTTGCATCGAAGCATCAGCAAATGTTGGACAGGCTTTACTGTATGTGACAATTGCAGATCTGTAGATTTAATGTGCATACACAATCAGGTGTTTTAAACTTCTCAGTGCTGAGCGAGGATCAATAATCATGTTTCCCTTGACCACGTCCTTTGTTAGGAACTAAGCAGCAGAAGGGATTGTATTTCAGCACTCCTCCTTTGAGATGCTAAAATACTGTTCTGGCACTCTATCCCCACAGGGACTATCGATGGCTGCCGGCCTGCTAAACTCAACTTTTAGCTCTGCCCTTGCAAAGACATTTCATGACTTTTAGACACATTCAATATCTGTAAAGTAACTGGAACTGCATCTGGGACAATTTATAATTTCCTAACATGGCATTCTCCTAACTAAAGGATTTAAGAATAAGGTTAGCTGCATTCTATGTTTTTATTTTACTGCCAGCAGATCTTGTAAAAGGATCAAAATCCTCCCAAATGGATACAGTACGTATTCTTGTTGAAGTGTTGTTTGTCAAAATGTACAATGAACGATTTTAGAAAACATGTTTTTCTGAATATATATTTTTGTGAACCGTGTTTAAAGATCTACATCTTCTATTGGAACAAAATGGCTTGGGGCTGAATGCCACACTCAGGAAGGGAAAGTATTATCTGCTGCAGTCCTTGGATTCTGTTTTTTATTTTTTTTAGGAGATTTCTTGACAGTAAAGAAATACTGTATATAACCAGCCTCTCCCATTATTCTTGTTTTTTTAAATTACTTCATTGCAAGACAGCAGACTAAACCTTTCCAGGAAAACATAAAAATAAAAACGAAAGAATGACAAAACACAATCTGTTGAAATAAATACTACAGCACTATAAAAAAAACTACTCTATCTAGTAATGTATAATAAAGGTTTGATTCCACTGGATTTGAATGAAAGGGATTTAATAATAGCTGGTCATGGTGGAGCAAATTTAAAGGTGACCTATCATGCAAAATGCACTTTTGTACGTCTTTTAAACATGAATATGTGTCCCCGGTGTTCCAGGGAACTCACCAAGTGTCAGAAAACACAACCCTCTCTATTTTCCTCCATACCCAAATCTCTTAAAAAGGGGCTGCAACGGATCTGATACAGACTGATCCAGATTTGAACACTTCTATGACGTCACAAAAGTGGCGCTACGGCTATTGGGCCAACTCCACCAATCAGGAGGAGACAGCCACGGACATTGCCGTTCGAAAGCGCTGGAGACGCTGTAGTACATATGCCAGGCCTGTAGATGGTGCTGTTCTCACAGAATCAGCCCATGCAAAGACAGTGTTAAATTGAGCGAAATGAGGAATGGCTAAAATGCATGATCTGTTTGGTATTTAGAAAAATAAAAAGTATAAATATGCCTTATATAGGTATGTTCCTACACTATATTATTCAAATATAGCATGATAGGTCCACTTTAAATGATGAAAATGAATAGAATTTTTTGCGTGCATGGTAGGTTTTTAAGTCTTATCCTGCAAAGTAAGTGCACCCGGAGCGAATTACAACAAATCACTCTGGAAGGGAGGGGGGTAAAAGTATACAGTAGCGTAAAAATGTAACAACTCAGTTATATACATGTAGCAGAATTTAAGAACACAGTACTGGAGTGAATTGATTTAGCTTTTGCCTTGATAGGTTGTTTTTTGATGCATCTGCTATTTAATAACTGTCTGGAGCGGAGACACATGCTGGTTTAAAAGCTCATATGTCAAGGTTGTGATTCCCAGACCTCATTAATAGTATAACTCTCTAATGCTGAAAGCCAGATATGTTTTATCATCACATTCTGACCCGTCTTTGCAGAAGTGTTTGTAAATGTGATTGAATGCATTTCTTTCCTCTATGCGGCTCACATTAGCTTGTCTTTGATCAAGTTCAAATTATTTTGTTTCATGTCAGATCTGTGAAATTCTAACATGGAAATCATTTGCTGCTTCATTTAAAAGCATTGGTGGTGCAGTTCAATGATATTCTTGGGAGCTATTTCAATTGAAAAGCTGTGAGAAGACTATCGCCTTCAGGGAAACTGACAGCAGAGAGGATGTTGCTATTTGAACTTCCTACAGTAATGAGTAAAAAAAGCTGTATATTAATACTTACTTGAGGGGTGTTGTAGATAGTAAATCCTATCATTTATCTCTAAAGATCCCAACGAATCCTAACCTTTTACGTACACATATCACAACCTCACCTTATTGACAAATATATCATTGAAATTCTCCTCTTTTACAGAACGACAAATGCCATGTTTCCTTATCGACGCGCCTTATGGTGCGTTGATTTAAAATCTGTACTCAGTGGGACTGCGGCTGAGATCAAGGCCTCTGGTAGTGAGTTGTCTCTCATCCCCATGAGAGACAGGGGGAATAAAGAGCCAAGGAGGCCCTGACTAAGAACGCCTGACAGGGTGAAATGGAGGATCAGAGGCTGAGGACAGATGATAGGGTCATGTTGAGGATCACTGCCTTTTGAAATATTCTAGCTTGGGCTGTCCCTGCTCTCCTCTCCATCCAGCTCAGGCTCGAAGATTGACAAATTCCCCATACCTGACAAGTGAGGAAGAAGTGATGAAGTTAAGGAGGGGTGGAGCTTGATAGTGAGCGATAGCTGTCACAAGGGGGAGGATTTAGTTGGGGAAAACGTTGGTGATGGAGTGAAGAGAGAGACCGGGAGCAGAGAAAGAGAAACTAAAGATTGAAAGACTTAAGTGTGTCTAATAAATTAGTAAATTAAAGTGTGGCTATGATTCAATCTCTTAAAATCAAGCCCTAACACACATTTTAATCATGGTAACATTTCCTCCTTGCTTATCCAAAGCGGCCAGACCCTAATTTAGACTAAACTCTCACTGTGTCTTTCTCTCACACAAGCACACTCCTCCTGCTGTTTTGTTTCATTACTACGGGTGACTTACAGGTAAACAAAGCAGGGTCATGCTCCTGTGTCAGTCGGACTCGATGTATTTCAGATGGCAGCTCAATCCATCTTTCTGCAGCTGTGTCTCAGTTCAATAGCACATGAGCAGGTTTTCCATCTCAAGCGTGTATCACAATATTTCACGAAATCACAAAGAAAACTTTGGATGATTGATTTTTTGAGCTGCTGCATATACTTGTCCAATTACGCATTTCAAAACGGAAGAGAAGTGCTACTCACAGCTGTGAAAAAAAAAAAAATGTAATAGTGGTTGTGCTTGAGGGGATGACTTTAAAAAATAAAAAGTTGAGCAGTCTTTGGAAGACTGTTTCTTATGAAGTTTAATTGATTCTGTTCTTCCACTAACAGTTTAATTAATGTCAGTTCTGTTGTTGCAAGGCACTGATAACTTGTTTATTTACAGCAAAAACAGGATGATTAATGGTATAAATGTGCAGTGTGTACAATTGCTAACTCATATGGAAGTGGAACACAGTGTCTGTCTCACTCACCACCCACTACCCTGATGGTTCAATTCTGTTTGTGTAACTTCTCGTCTTCCCTATACTATGCAACAATACAAACTCCTACTTTCGCACTACCGAATTATTCATACATTTTATTCATTATGTCTTCTGTTGAACACACAATATTTAAATGACTATAAATATGTGGTTTCCTTTTTAGTCTCACCCAATGAGCCTGGGCTGTAACAGCATTAGCATACACGCACAGTGACATACAAGCCTTTCTATAAGCACTTTACTGCCCTCTATCTCTCACACACACACACGCACGCACGCACGCACGCACGCACGCACGCACGCACACACACACACACACACACACACACACACAGTGTGATATATGCAGCCAGGGGGATGGAGTCCCTCTGCAGTGGAGGAGATAAGATGGGAAGTCAGAAAGTAGCGTACGGCTTCATGCAGTGGCTACATACAGTCGGGGGAGCCTGGGAGCTGGGAAACCCCCGCATAAAGATTCAATCTCTGGGTTTTTTTCCCCACTTAGCAACGCATGCTGGCTCAAAACCAACCTCAGGGTAATGCTGTGAGGACAGAGAGTACTGACGCATGTTTTTATTTACAAACCTTCACAGTCCACACAGATATATCCCGTCACCACAGAGGAGATCAAGCACAGTGAAGCGCCATGGGCCTTGCACTTTTAGATTCACCCAACATGCACCCACACAGATACAGAGAACACATGCAACTCCATAGAGAAGATATGCAACTCCATGGAGATGCTTGTGGAGATTGTCCTCACTAAAGCTACAGTCTAAAATGTTTTATGTTTACTGACAAACAACCCTTGCAGTCATGCGAAATAACCCTCTCCAGAAAAACAACTAATGAGATAAATGTGAGGCTTCCCACTTCAAATCATTTAGCCTCCCTTGCCCTGTGTAAACTGTATGATTTTGCTGCAAGCTTTTCATACACCCTATTGGTCAGGATCCAGTGTATCAACCGTGGCAGCCTTTTGGTTTCAGAAAACTTGCAAGTGTCTTTCCTTTTTACAAGCTGGGATACTCCTACAAAATGTCTTAAACAATTAAAGGTTTTATTGAAAAGAAAAAAATTCAAAAGATTCAAACTAACTGTAGCACTTATCTTACTCCAGTGTGGAGTCACATGAAGAGCAAGTGGGAACATCTGGAGGTGTGACAGATATCAATATGAGAAAATACACAGGAGTTCTAAAATGACTGTGTAACCTGAAGAGAAAATCGAGACAGGTTCATTTGAGGAGTGTCAGACATACCTTGAAACTGGTTGAATTTGATTGTGCCCATTCTCTCTCCGTTCCGAAACATGACTTGGCCCTAAAAAGGAAGAAATATATAAATGATATATACCTTCAATAAAACATAGAACACTGTAAACACATATAGTGAACACATTTTAAGTTAGAAAAACATTCTGTCATGATGAAGAAGATGAAGCGTGAGATTAGTTAATAAATGTAAATGTATGCCCAGTGAATTCATGATGCTAGAGTGTTAGCAGGCGAAGAGCAGTCCTGGCTCCCACACAAACAGCATGTCATTTGATTAGAAGTGGTCAAATTGACCTGTTTATATAGAGGTAAACAAAATCATCTCCGGGCCCATTCATTTGCTAAAATCTTTGGAACAACATCAGGTCAGCAAGGCTGCCTTCACCGTGTTTGCTCACATAGGAAAAGGTAGGAATCTTGGCAGTGCAGTGAAATTAGCTACATGTAAGATCTTATTCTCCATTTTGATTTCTCAATATTCATTGCTGGCCATAAAAGCATTTGCCGGTCAAACAACAGCCCTAAAACAATACCAATTCAAGTCTTTGATTCAAATTCCACAGACACAAGAGAAGCAATCCCAAGCCAGACGGCGCCTGGCGAACACAGACAAGGTAGACAAAAGCAATTCAACTTTGTGGCAATATCGAAAGACATATTCAAATCAATTTGGCTTCAGTCCCCTTATCTATCCCATGTCTGCTCAGTCTTTCTCTCCTTTGTCATATTTTCTCCTTCCCTCTGTCTCTGTATCTCTCTGTCTCCCTATTCATCTACCAAGACTGTTCAATTAATTCAGCCCACCATCTGCTTACAGGGCTCCTTAATTACACATTTAACTGGGTTTACATATTACTGCCTGCCTAACAAAACAGGTGAGAGCAGAGAGGAAGACAAGCAGGCAGCCAGACAGTTAACAGTTAGATAGGAAGACAGATGGACAGATAGATAGGTAGACATTTAGATAGACAGAGAGCGACAGAGAGGGAGAGCATTTGCTTTGGCTGATTAAAAGACAGCTGAGAGGGGAATATGTGGAAGGAAGCTGGAGAGCCAATTTTTCCTCAAAAAGATGGCAAGCTTTGAAGTAGCAGAGCACGATCCCACCCCTCCGTTTGAATCCCAGTCTTTGTGTGGCGTCTTTGATGTTTTGTCAGAGTGTGCGCGTGCAAGCATGTTAATGTGTACGCACTTAATAGGTTGTCACATTTTGCTCATGTAAGTGCATGTGTCCCTGATGATGTATGTGTGTGCTACTCCTGAGACCCAGGTTCTCTAGTGATGCCTTTACCCTGGTGATGGACCACGATACTCTGCTCACAGCGTAACCCAACGTGCCAGTCTTAGACACATACTGCCTTTTCCCTCAGCAAGCTATGCAGTTATATCTGTATTGTAAGTAGGAAAGTGCACCTTGGTTCAGCTCATTATATCGATGTCATTCTTAATAACTGTGGTGTTTAAACAGGTTCAGACAATGTGGGTTTTAAAATAGAGGAACTTGACTTGAACCCGTAATGACTGTAAATGTATGTATCTAGGTTTCTAGAGTAGCTGCACTATCATGCTTTTCTGTGCAATAACATTGCCACTGTAATTGCCTTTCACATCAGCAAAAGTGAAGCTATTTTAAACAGCGCCCAATTTGTTCTCTCTGGTCCAGACAAGGTTTAGAGAATATGCAAAGTATATCAAACATATGCAGAGGCATTGCCTTTGACATTGTTAATTGGAAATAAATGTCTGTGATACAAAGACTAAATTAACCTCCTTTGACCAATATTCAGAGAACCTACTGTAAGGCCTCTTTTCACAAGGTATTATGCTCCTCTGCAGCTAAGGCAACCTCACTGGAGTCTATTGGCCCAGACAGACACTATAGTTTGTTGTCTGGTATTCAACTGAGGTTCAGACCTGAATCACAATGGTGGCTGATGGAGCAATCGTTCAGTCTAACACTGTCTGTGTGTGTGAATGTGTGTTTCTGAGGAGAGACTGTGGAGGTGGCCAGGTATCACTCTGTCTGTGGAAGATGGAGTGCTGTCAGTGACAGCTGTGCTGGGGTCAAATGAGATGTCAGTCTGCGGGCTGCAGGTGTGACATCCTGCAGGCTTTAAGGGTTTAAAGTGGGAACACAGTTGAAGTGAATGTACCTGTGATGCACACATAAACACAGATAAACAGAGAAAAACACACTATTTTTTACCTCAGACTGAGGTTGTGCTACCATTACCAAGACAGACATTGATACATACTTGATGGCCACTGACCTTAGATTTCTTTTACAGCAAAAAAAAACATATACCCACACAGTTGTCACCTCAAATCACAACGTGCTGTCTTCCCATGCAGCCCTCCCTGGTGAATTCTAACATGCATCATCCTGTGCTAGCAGCCATCTGCACTCTCTTTGCCCTGAAAGTCTCTCTCAGCTAACGTCAGCCTTCTTCTCTGCAGCCCTGACAGCAGCCAGATCAATAAAGTGGAGCCCTCCGTGATCACTCTCCTGCTGCTGCAGCTGCCTCTTGGCACAGATATAGCAGCAGGACTGAGATCAGCGTAGAATGGACACGGTTCGGTCCCCTGAGACCGTGTGTTTACACAGAAAACACACTGCGTGAAATCGTGACATCAGGAAAGACACAAGGTTCAAGTCAGGGTACAATCCTGTATGATCAAGCACACATGCACTGATAACATTTAAACCAAGGGTAACAAGCCGGAATATTCCATTTTACTGGTGCTTGCACATGGCTGCATTTGAATGGAAACCCAGTAAAATTGCAATTCACGAATAAATCTTGCAAGTTGTGCAGTAGCTGCTTTTGAAATCTGAATACAAAAAGAGCATAAAGATGTAAGTAGTGTGGAAGGGAAATTGCCTTCCTATGTCTTTGTTCGTTGTCCGTGGGTGGAGATGTCTATGTGCTAAGTGTGAGCTACATAAAGGGAACACTTTTGATCTGATTTCAGTTAATTCCTCAAAAGAACAGCTATAATAGTCAACAGATTGTCAATGTTTTGTTGCAAAAACGCTTCTAACTATTTTGCAACGCAGCTATCTTTAAACAGCTTAATTGTCAACCAGATGCACAATATTCTTGTTCAGATTTCTTTCATCCCAAAATGTCATCATAAAGAGAATCAGCATAATAAGAGCGTGCAGATTTACATCATATCCATTTCCCATTACTTTTATATTTGTAGGTAAAACTTAACAATCAAACAGCAGAATCACTCAATTCTAAAAATCTACCACTTGTAGGTTGTCAACTTGTCATGTAGGTTATCATCTAATCATTCACACCCTAGCATCCCCAAGTGGTCATTGTTGTTAATTTGTCAGAGCTATTAACAACACAGAACACAGTGCACTTGTCTCCTAACATTCTCTTGTAGCTTCCTATGAACAAGAAGATCAATCTACTTATATACAGTATATCATTAGCAAAACAGCTCTGCTAGCAGCCTGGCTTTGAGAATCCACCATAAGAATCCCAAAGCGCCAGAAACCCTGATCTTAATGCTATGATAAAGGGCAAGAGTAAAACACCCAATGGCATTAGATAGATCGGAAGGTTTTGTAAATTACTGATCTATTCTAGAAAGAATGATTTTTAAAACTTTGCCCTTTCCCTGTCACATTTTTTCAGGTAGAGTTTCTAAGCTTATTCCACTACCTTGGGATAGCTACTGTAAGCCATTTTGTTTAGTTTTGTCCAAACAAAGTGCTCTGGTAAGCAGTGATGCTATGTATGGTTAATGTACGGTCTCTGAGACGGACAGAATGGCGTAGTGAAAGCAAGGCTAATAGGGAAGCAATCTGCTGTCACTATTCTATATCTATTACACAGTGCAAACACCACTTACCTCGTAATGACTGTCTATTACTTCTATACGTGCAATGTAAGGCAACCAAGGCAACGTACAAACACCTCACTTAACTACTTACTTTTTTATAAAATGTTCTACTATAACTCCGTTGCGTTCAGAACTGTTACAGGATGTGTATTTTTTTTTTGTTATGTAACTTTTTACTTTTTATTATATATTTGTTTTTATTATATCATAACTTAGTACTTTTTTTTAAAATGCATGTCACATATTTAACATATGTAACATTAAGCTGTCTGTGGCTCTTTTTACTGCTGTAACACATTTCCCCTCCGTGGGACTAATAAAGGGATTCTGATATTCTTAAAAGGGCTTTTCTTTATAACGAACGCTTTACCTTTTGATTTGAGTGTTTTTTCTATTTCTTCTTAAAAATCTGAGTGCAGGGTTATTATAGTACTTAGGTCAATACAGTCAATATTGAAAGGGAGAGAAGGAGTTTGCTAGCCTGTTCAAACAACCGAACCTGACCTATCCAGACTTCATAATCTTTGTGGGTGCCTTGAGAGAAACGTGAGTGAAATGCTACATGGCCATCAATATTCCTGAACTGCTTTGCTTCCCCGAGTCTCTGAGGAAAGACTCAATGTCAACCTTCTCCTGATCAGCAACCCCGAGTGGGTCTGTGTTGAGAGAGGTGAGAGTAGAAGGGGGGGGGGCAATGCTGACCCTGAGGATCTGGTGTGCTGCAACACGTATAAAGTTCCCCCGGGACATTAGCCCCATAGGACCTCACAATAACACCGGCATGCACTGATTTTCACCAAGGCCTTCTTTCTCTTCCTCTTTCCCTCTCTCGTTCTATTGCTTAAAGTAATGCATTGGAATCTGTATTTCTATCCTTATTAACTTTATCCATTTCTCTCTCGCCTTCCAACTTAGCGTTAGTCTATGATTCATCCAAATAGTTTTTTTCTGAATATTTATTGAACGCTATTTTCCAGAACAGTCAATCTTTTTCTCATTTCTACTTACTTGAATTTTTCAGGCCATTTTTTGGTAAACACAGTAATGAATATTATATCACAATAGGAGGAATGTACTGCTTTACTGCATGCCTACTGGCTGTCTGGGCTAAGAGCAGCATGGTGCCCTCAATAATGTAGTGGCCTTTACAGGGGAACAGGAGATATCCTCTAACAGCTCAATAGGAAGTCAGAGTGAGCGCACCCACACACACACGCCCACACACAGCTTGTACTGTAGCTAGCATAGCCACGAGGATCAATCATGAAAGCATTGGAGTGAGTCGGCAGCACCAAATGACACCACTTTAGGCTTCTTACTAAGACGAGGAAGGCTAAGTAACCTTCTCTGCAAACACACTTCCACCATTACAGATCAGTAATTATTGTCCTTGTGTGTTCTTCTGACATTTGCCTACTCCATACTGTGTTGTATAATAGAAAAAATAATAGCGTATTGGCATACACAGACTCTTTCCCCAAAAAATGAGGCTAAACTAACATTTCTTAAAGTTTTTTGACTGCTTGGTTTTAAACAATGTTTGTATCTGCATATTTATATGTGATTGTTCGTCTACCTCGTTGTATGTCACAAACAACACAAAATCCTTGTGTTCCAAATGTCCACAAGTTGGACTGTGCCTTATTTATATTTAGTTTCATGTCAATATGATGCATAACCTACCGTGACACCAAAGAAGTTGGTCTCGTTCATGACTTCCAGCACCATTTTCCCCACTTCGCGATCATCCACAGTGAAGTTGTGGAAGGTGTTCTGACGCTGTTTTACCCGGAGCAGTTCCATCACTCGAGTTAAAGTTTTAGCGATGACCCAGATCCCATCGTAGGCAAAGCCGTGGAACTTGCTGGACTCCACACCTTTCTGCTGAAGCTCCCGGCTGTACTCCCTCTCATACTCCTTCGGGGTCTGACCGAGAGGCAAGAAAAGAGAGCAGATAAAAAAGAGAAAGTGAGAATCTCCAAACTTCTTAAATATTTTCTTTTTCCTTAGAATAATTAATCTCACATTTTTCAAATGTACTTTTTTTTATTGTAACTTTTCTGTAAAGTAGAAGAGATTATTTCAAAGCAATTTCAGATGCAAAGTTGATGAAAACAGTTTTAGCTCAATAAACAAAAATGTATTGAATTGACTTTCTACAAAACCAAACATTTTTCCGATTTCACTTTATTAACCTCAGGCTGCTTATTGTACACATTCATTCTGGCAACCACCCAGTTTTTCGGAAATAACCTCAAAATCAAGGTTTGTTGTGGTGAGATATTCGCCTGATAAAATGTTTTACACTAAATGTGTCTCTAAACAGATTGAATAATGCGTCATTACAACAACATTCTGCTGAATAACATCAGGTAGCACTCACTCTGCCTGAGATGCCCTTTATCTGGCGAGCGCTGAGCGGCTCAAAGTCCACACTGATGTATCCCTCCATGGCTGTGAGCAGCTTCTTGGTGGTGCAGTTGGTGCTGTTGGCCTGCTCCCACCAGTTGCCCTGGTACCAGCCGGGGATAATCCACTGGTATTTACTGCCAAACATGTTGAGGTTATATGCCTGGCAAGGGGTAGGAAAAAAATGGGGTTGAGACAATGTAATGTTAGCTGCTGGCTGTGTAAAACTAGGGATAACTGAGAGTTTAGGTCTAGTGCAACGCTTGAAGAATACTGAACTCATGGGTTTAGCAATAAGCGTAAAAAATTGCATAGCATTCTTGTTGTAACTTGGCAAGAAAATGATTGTGTAAAATATATATCTGTAAGCTATCACTTATAAGGCTGAAGACTTACGCAGCAGAAGACTTTGGAGGCCAGATTCTCGTCAAACTGGCCAATGATGATTCTCACATCGTTGTCCTGGGGGAAAAAAGAATGAAACATCATGATTCATTATAAACACACATGCTCACAACATGTTACATTAAATATGAGTTACCGCGGCAGGGCAAGCCGTTTTATGTGATACAGTAGGTGTCACCATACAGTATTTTTGTGATAGGTTGTTTTGATAAGTTTCCTTGTTTGTGATGCCTTTTTTCAGCACTCTGGGACATCACTCTTTACAAATGGAAATATAATCAGTTGTGTGCGTTTGTGTACTGTATTTTCTTCCCTAAGTCTATCTCATCAGTAGCTACACAGTCTGGGTGGCTGAGAGGCTAAAGCAATATCAAGTCGCAAAGTATCAATCCATAACAACAAAGACATTAGTGTCAGCGGGCAGAACTGCCTTCAATGCCAACCGGGCTCAAGAGCACACATTTACATAGAGATTCAGAGCACAAGGCCCAGTGAGTGACTCTGTAAATAATTCAGAGTGCAGCATGGTGGGAAAAAAGATCAGGCTCCGGGGCCAACGGTCTGTTATTTAGTGTGCACACGCTTATGTATAAAACTTTAGAAACACAAGCACAGGCCTGCAGACACACATGGATAACACACACAATACTTTATTGCCCCAAATCAAATCCAATACCACTGACAGAGTTATGATGAATATATGTCTGGTCAACATGGCTGGAGGTAGTGATGCATGGGGAAAAGTCGAACATACTGTAGGGCCCTTACCTAACCCTGACAGTCCAGACAATAAATGGAGAAGGTCACTGAGCAATATGAAGGAAATCTAAAGGGCTGAAGCTGTCAATGTATTTGATTAATTATGTTTTTTCTTCACCAACAGTTGTTTCTAGGGAAGCATACCTAATATTAAGTGTGTTTTCTATGTTGTGTTTTTTTTAGAGCTACATGCAGTTTTTTTAAATGTTTGGTTCTGTCTTTTATTGATCAGGAAACTGCTATACCTTACCTAACAACACTGAAACTGTAAGAGCAGGGGCTTTTTACATTTCAATTACATAGGCAGCTTTAGAAAATACAAAACAAGTGACAAACACACAAGCTCTAATGTCAGTGAACCCACTAGTTTCCTGCCTTTATTCTTGATAATGAGAAACTGTTACGAATACAGTTCATGAAGTCCTCTTCCCCCAGGCAGCCTTACCATATGTCATGTATCCACAGATCAGAGTAAGCAACCAATCACTGTCAAATAACCATAATCCTAACCCTAAACTCCAATTGCTCAAGGCAATTAGACATCAAGGAGCTACTGTACCGCACAGCCAATACATTTCATATAGTGGATAGATGTATGGAAATTAGATAGATTCAAATTAGTTGGAAAGTTGATAGATACATGGATAATATCTTGCCTATCTATCCACTATATGGATAATATGAGGAAAATATGTTGCAAATTGACTTTGTCATGACAAAGACAAAGGATATACTGTGTGTCCCTCCTATCCGTCTTTATATTGAGTTGCCAATGCAATATCTGTCCTGACATTTTACATAAGATCTAAGATTATTTCTATCACAAAATTATCTGTATATGTTCTCTAAATATTAAAGAGGTTGAGAGTTTTCAGAAAGCCGAGTAGCCAAATCAAAAGCTTCTTTGATGGTTTCTCATCACAGCCAGACAGCATGCTGGGAAATGTAAGTGGCCTTTTGTATGAAACGCTTATTGTTGTTCCCCTTCTCTGGCACCATCACAATAGATGTGCCAGGAGGACAGGTAACAACTCTGAACTTTTCTGGGGTGCACTCTTGCGTTATTCCATTTATTGTATCACTATTGTGTGTGTGTGTGTGTGTGTGTGTGTGTGTGTGTGTGTGTGTGTGTGTGTGTGTGTGTGTGTGTGTGTGTGTGTGTGTGTGTGTGTGTGTGTGTGTGTGTGTGTGGCCGTTTGCCATTTGTGTGATCACTAGTTGAGCATTGAATGTTCTACATAATATTATGATTACTAATATTGCATTATTATTTGAACTGTAATTATCAGGCCTTCAGAATAAAAGTCTGTGTGCTCTGAGTCCACAGTGCGAGACTCTTGCTGGAACTTGGTGCTATTTGGGGATTTGGACAAGCAGAGGTGCTTTATCAGTTGGAAAGGAGCAGCAGATTACAGGAAGCGCAGCCGCTGATGATATTATCAATAGCAAACCATATTAAATGGACAAACCTATAATGATAATATCAGTGCAAACCATTTGTCTTGAGCCAATCCTCTGTGTTTTGAAACCAAAAAAACAATGTAGAATCATTTGTTATCAAATAAATGTTTTGGGTACAACTGGGATTCTAGTATTCTACAATATAATCACAGCCAAAGTATGGCAGCTATAGCACAGGCTTTAGGGCTTGTAGCTGTGGGTGCCACACATACATTCACAACCCAAGAGAAACACTGAAATCTACTTATCAACACATGAAATAGAAGGCTATACATGTTTGGATGGCCCTTTGTCATTCAAAAGTAGCTGCATCAGTAAGGCAGAAATGTTTTAAAAGAAATGGACCATCCCCTTCTACGTCATATCTGAATGGCAAGAGTTTTGAATGCATGATAAATAATTAAACCATAATAAATAATTAAGTGTTTTGGACCTAATTTAGATTTCAGGCCATTTTATCTCATGTGGCCCTCCATTGAATGCAAGCGACCTGAATTGTCTTTCAGTCACAAAAACTTTAAAAAACACCGGTCTACACTGTATAACATTTCAGCTTATTTTATGTTTAATTTGAAGATGTTAAGCATGATTATATGTAAGTGATTGTTGGAGTTTGTGTGTGAGAGAGTGGGGTGTTTGTAAGCCTGCCTTTGTTTAGGGATGTGTTTTGTCAGTCTGTCCAGTAACAAACAGGGAACTCGGGACAGAGAACAAGAGATGAGGTTAAATAAAGGCAGGAAGCGATAGTGAGATGTAGAAGGCTGCTTCAGCGCCATGCCTGTCTGCTTTTTGAATATTCCAGCTGGATCGCAGCTGTAAGTGCTCTATTTGTGGATCCCACATGGCCCCCTTAATCCCAACACAGTCGCAGATACACAATGACACATAACAGTGCACTACAAAAAAAAAAAGCTTTCACAATAAAATCTGTGTCACCCTCTACCTCGTCATATTAAGTGGTTGTCGGGGGGACGGCAAACTGCTGTTTCGAGATGAGCGGACTCAGACCATTAGGGTGTCCGAGGACCCCCCCATCAAAACGCTCTGAAAAGCTTTCGAGGCGACACCGTGTTTTGCATATTTAGAGTTGATCAAGGAAGGATGGTGTCAGCTTACAATATCAGCCCTCAACTTGGAGGGTTACACATATATTTAAGAAAAGACAGCTTATCTACCTGTTCCTTCTCTATCCCTCTGTCTCATCATGACATGTGTTCAACCTGCTCCATGACACATACAGTACGTCATATCTTCCACTCATATATCAGACCTTTTCTTTATTCCTTCTGCTTTTATAACATCTGACAGTTTCTATTTTACTGGTTGAGCTCACCAGGCACATGGTCATGTATTTGATTTACTTCCACTGACAATGTTTATACTGTAAACCTATGTGGCACTGACTCACTGTGCTTACACAACAGAGGCCAGAAGCATCTCTGGTTGCCTTTAGAGATATTTTGGATACATTTGCCATCACACTTGACTGCATTTACATCTGAATTTCATGCATTTTTTGCTTCATTAAAGCAATCCTGTTCAACCATGCGTGTTAAACCCAGAAGTAAATGGTGTAAAGATTCAAAAGGCAACATCTCAATATTGGCCCAATGATGGTGATATATATTTTTCATTTTCTTTACATTTTACAGCAGAGAAGACGAGGAAAAAGAGATGGAGAGGGGGAAAACAAATCGAGATATTCAGCTTAAGATGCCAATAAACCATCCATTGGTCAGAACAGATTCATTAGAGCTCACGCTACCCAACGCTACTCAAATAAAAATACCAAAAGAATTGGATCAAATTGAGTCATTTGCTGTATTTGAGAATTACTATCATTGAATCATTCCACCTTTTCATTTAGTCTGAATTGTGCGGCTCCCAGGCTGGATGGCTTACCTTGAGCTTCTTGACATTGACACATGGGTCGTTGGAGAAACTCTCCGTATCTGCAATCTGGATGTCTGCTTTCTCCAGCTCACTTGTTAGATCATTTCTCACCTAAAAGAGAAGGAGAGTGGAGAGAGAGAGAGGGAGAGAAAGAAAGAGAAAGCACATGAGCATGATGTATAAATGACTATGTACCATTTTCCTTGGTCTGTTCTTAATTCAACTCAATAACCTTGAAATGTAAGGAGAGATTTTTGTTAAAACACACATGTTCAAATTCATTAATTAAACCAAGCTATTGTACTGCTGTCAGTTAACCATACACTCCTTAATAATAATACTTCCAGTTTTCAGATATTACACTTTTAAACAATAAAGAATAAACAGTATTTCAGCAATACAGATGTTGCAGGCTCTCATGTTCTGAGCTGTTGTCTGCATGATGTTCTGTAAATAGTAAAACATGTGTCTTCTTGGCGTGAGAGCATGTCAGAAACATATCGGCTTTTGAGACATCAAAACCGTCAATATCCTGATTTCAGCTCACTCTGTTAAATGTCGAGTTCTAACATTCACAATATCCGATATACACCTGTCTCTGTGATGTGCATTTGTTTTTTTGTTTTTCAGAGTGACAAAGACTACAGAGTTGCTTTTAATGATCTCAACTGCTTATTCAAATATTGACCAAACAGCAGACATTTGTGCAATAGTGTACATGCATCTGCAGGAGCTGTATGTCTGCTCTGATGTATCGATTCAGCAGAATGGTGGGTAATGGGATCAGGGAAGACAGAGGATGGAGTGGGAACACCGCTGTGATGGCGAGCTTGAGGTGGTTTATCATTCTGCATCTCTCCTCTTGACCCTCACACACACACACACACACGCACGCACGCACGCACGCACGCACGCACGCACGCACGCACGCACACACACACACACACACACACACCTACCTTCCAATTACACACACACACACACACACACACACACACACACACACACACACACACACACACACACACACACACACACTATGATTCATCCCTCTGGCTTCCTATTTCAAGGATACCATTTCAGAAACTGTCTTTTTTACCCGCATACATTTTAAGCAGGAAAAGCACAGGTGTAACTAATAATATTAATGATGGTTCTGTTCCAGGTCTTCCAGTCAGGCAGTGAGAGAGAATGCACAGTATAAAGGCTCTGGCATGGGAGCATCTGACTGAAATTCTGCTATTATTTTTATGTTACAGCTGTGTCAACATGTCTGCTGTAAAGAAGACCCACAGTTTGCATATTGGGGTTTACAGGGAACATCTCATTCTTTCTCTCTGGCCAAATTATTCTGATGTCCTCCGGCCATGCCCCGAAGCCATCGGCCTCTCCGCCCCCGCCTGAAGGCTTGGCATAAGGGGTCATGTTGAGACATCAGAGCTCATATGGGTGTGCCAAGCCCGGCTGGCAGAGACAATATGCAACAGCTAACAGATGAAGACCCTGTGTTTTTACCCTACATTCGTCCGAAACTGTGCATATGTGCCATAGGTTGTATGCATATTCATGTGTTCTACATTGCTACGAGTGCAAACTGGGGACTGCCTTGGTAATGAATGGAATGTAAACACACATTCCTTGAGTGATACAGATTTATGTTACTTCCAGTGCAGTTTTATCAATTAATTGTATTGTATGTAATTTATATGGTGACCAACATCCAGACTTGCAACATTTGTATAGATTTGTGGGAAATATGTGGAATAATACTGAATAAGTATACTATAAGTTGATTATTCTCAGGGAGTAGTTTAAACGTTGCTATGGACATTTTTAGACTGTGTTGTTCTGTTAATGTTTAGGTATATTGATATTCATTTTAAATACAATCCTTGTTTACTGTAATTGAAGATATTTAAGCTTCCATCTTTTAAGCCTATAGGTAAAGTGTTTCATATTCAAAAGATAGATATCAGGTGGAGAACCACTTAACAAACAGAATACCAAAGTGTGAGGATATTTACAAAAGGTAGTATCGGTTAGCTGGAAGCATCTTCAATCATTTCAACATCACAGCTGTTTCTTTTGCTACTGCTGTTACATTATACATATACATACTTTGTGTAATCAACTAGAAGTTAGCTGCCTGGTAAAAATCAATGTAACTAAACAACACAACTTTATTTCCCCTATGTCTCGAAATGTCTGTTGTCACAATGGCCCTGTCCCTTGGTACCCTGGAGGGAGCTCTCAATCACTCTGTTCATCACTCAGTCCTGTACAAACATTCCCTCAATGTACTGCTCGCTGAGCTGAAACAACAGGGAGGCCGGGGTGGATCAATACAACCAGGTTTTGCTCTTCAGGAACAATTGGTGTGGTGGTCTGGACAAGGTACAAAGTCCTGTTGTGTAGAGCGTTGATCTAAAGCTTGGCTGCTTCCATGCTAAGTGGAAACGAGAGGCAAGAGAGGCATTGCAGCAGGTGAGTTTGGTGTTGGAGGAGGAGCGTTGGACCGAGCACGCAACTGGGTGGAATAAAATACTGCCATCACATACAAACAAACATATATATACATTTTCACTATACTGTATCTGTAAAGCGTCTTTGAGCACCTGTAAAAGCGCTAACAAAATTAATCTATTATTATTATATTATTATTATATACAGTACAACAGCACACAGTAAGCCATTCGCCTCTTAGAGAAAAAGCCCTCGTCACAAGAGGATATTTATTGGTTCGACTTTGCATTTTCTTCCACTGAGATGTAAGATGCATCCATATTTTGGTGGACTGAGTGTGTTAAATAGAGCGAGGGGTGGAGGGACGGATGGATTGAGGTGAAGAAGGAGGGGAAAAAAAGTTAGCAGCTTTTTCCCCCATAACAAAAACATCCTCTATTGTCTGAGCGGCCGGGGAATCCCCAGCAGCAAATACAGCAGAGAAATAATCCTACTGCTCTGCTGGCCACGAGTGCACATGTAACACACGTCATTATGTAAGTACACACCCACACATGATGGACAAAAATGACAAAAAATGTCAGATGCATACGTATGATTTCTAGAATGCATCTGTTCCTATGAAGAACTTTAATAAAATGTGATCGTGTTTAAATGCAGAATCTTTTTTTCTGCATATGAGCACAGTTACACACAAGCAAAAATGAAGATGAATTGGGACCCTGGAGTTGAGGGATGCCCCCGTGACTATTTGGGGCGTAAACGACAGAATGAAGTATTATCCCACATCTTCGCTGCCCGTGGATACAGTCTTCCTTTCCACTGACCGTGACAAAGAAGCATGACTACATTCATTGTATAGGGAAAGTAAAAGCAGCGTCATCAGTTCCTTGGTTGTTATTAATATGCATTGGTAGTACAGCAGTGCTTGTGTCATCATTATACAGTTTGATAGGTCATCAAATATTCCCTCTAACCCTAATTGCATATTTTGGAGGGATGCAACTAAGCATTATTTTCATTTTTAATCCATCAATCCTATGATTAGTTTCCCAAATAATTGTTAAATTATAGAAAGTGCGTGTTAAAATGTTATAAAATGGCATGATTTGTTTCTAGAATAGTCAAAGAGATTTTTTGTTTTTTGCTTGACAAAGGATGTAAACATATGATTACCTTTTAAATAGTTGTTAATAACTATTCTGTAGATTGACAAATTTGATCTGCTATAAAACAGACACACACACACACACACACACACAGACAGACAGACAGACAGACAGACAGACGCACGCACGCACGCACGCACGCACGCACGCACGCACACCCACACACACACACACACACACACACACACGTGAACGGAGTGCCCTGTTGCAGAGTCAGTGAGTAGCTTGTGATGATTCAGACGGTGCCAGCATGACACTTTGAGGCAAACAGGCTGCGGTGGTTTAACCTCCGATCATTAACACATCATTAGGCATGCCCACAGAACAAAGGGGACTTTGTGTGGCTGAGTGTGTGTGTGTGTGTGTGTGTGTGTGTGTGTGTGTGTGTGTGTGTGTGTGTGTGTGTGTGTGTGTGTGTGTGTGTGTTTGTTAGTGTCGTACATGATAGAGTGTTTGCAGGTGCTTCTCAGTAGACTGTAGTACCTTTTCAAAACATGTAAAAAAAGTCAAAACCGAGGATGTAACGCTGCAATGTCATGCAATTTACAAAAGAGGCAGTGTGATGGGTCTTGCACACATCTGTCCCTCAAAAAGTGTGTGCCACATCCACGTTTAAATCTCGATGTAAATCCCAGAGTTCAGGCTGTAATGCCAGTCATGTGCTTACATAAACTAGCGTGACAAACGGTTGTACCACAGCCTGATGACAAGCTCTTGAATGGCTTCCTCTCATGGCCTTACATGCCCTGTACAATGGCATGAATGAGTCACTCTGCAGGGGAATGTATGACATTGCCTGCTTATTTGTAGTAAACAGCAGCTGATGGCTAAAGAAATGTACGTGTAAAATGCACCATCTAGGACAAACACATTTTCACTTTGTTAGCAAGATTGCTGTGATAGTAACTTCTTCTAAATCCATCGTTAAGCATGGTGTGATTAAACAGTTTTGCTTAGAGCAATCCAGGCAGAGTCCTAATCTTGTTCTCTGTCATGACTGCTCTGTTCCCGATGAGCCCTGTTTGTCTGGCAATCTCAATAATGTTGATTGCTGTGTGTGTGTGGGTGTGTGTACAGACACACTGGCAAACACCTTACAGATATTTATTCTCATCTCTCAATGTAATAAACCAAACCCCCCAAAACATGTCCCTCCTAAAATAGGATGTGTTGGTGTGTTCAATTGCTCCTAAAAATAGAAGTGCGATCTGGCTTTAGCTTACAGGTTAAAGTCCTAGGGGACACCATATTATAAGTGTGTTTTTGTGTTTGCCACTGACTGAATCACTAACAATTGTTACATAACATTAACCTTGTATCCCTAGGAAACTGCACTGCCGCATATCCCTCTGTGTTTAAGTATAGTAGCTGTTGCAGGTGGCTTCTTTCTGGAGTATCTGTCAGTCAGAGTGAGAGACAAGTTCAACAAGATATTTTGAACGAAACCAAAATCATCTGTTAATGGAATAATTTCAACTCAATAAAAAGGTAACAAAAGTACTCATGATGCATTCCTTTGTTATGTTTGTTCTATGCTTTGGCAGTATCCAAACAGCAGCAAGCATCTCATCAGCCACTTGTATTCCACATGCTACCATGAGTTCCAGATGTACCGGAGGATTGTACAAATCATAAAGTATGGCAGCGATGCTTGCATATTTGTAAATCAGGATTAGAGGCCAATTTTGTGGCAGGTTGATTGAATCGGGCCGCCCGTCTCCCTCTCATCCTAAGCCCCTCGGCGCTTTCAGGAGGGGAGAGATAAAGGGATTTGGGCTCTCTGAGATTTGCAGTGAGACTTCTTATACACCCCCTCCAGCTGCTGAGCAGATTGTTTTCAACCAGGGCCTCGAGGCAAGAACTCACAATGGGCCTCTTAAATTCTTGCTTTCTATACCTCTGACAAGGCTTTTTTTAACTGAGTGTTCCTGTGACGGTGATGTAATATAAGGTTGGTCCCATGAGTCGTCAAACGCGTGACAGATGTGTATTTATCGCTAACGTGCAACCCTTTCCCAAACAGGAATATGTTTTTCTCATTAGTTAATATCAATTTTCTTTACAACATGGTTTGGCATTGGATTGTTATATCGATTCTCCTATTGATTTTATTGTAAAAAGCTACTCGACACTAGCAGGGAAAGGATTTCTCCTTGGAGAATGCAAATGTGTCGACTCCTGTTCCTGGCTTCAATCTGATTTACAGCAATTTTCTAAATAAGTCTGCAAGTTTTAAAATATATTTCAGTGCCAACAACGTCACAAAGGTTTTTACTTACAGATAAAGTTCTTTGTATTTCCACAGTGGGCTGAGTAGTGCTTGATGCAGACATTTCCATTACACATGGTGTACTCTAACATCTGTTCTTATCGATTTTACATTTAAAAAAAAGTTAACATATGGTTAGTGCTAGAATTAGGCTCCAGTTTTAGTTTCAAAATGTTAATCTATCCATTTTATGCAAGTCATGGAGAATCCATCCAAAGAGTTCTAAGTGGGTGGGAAAATATGACTTTAGTCAAATAGTGGAGAATAGCTTGAAATCGAATTGATTCCCAGCCACTCAAATGTTGGCAACATCTGAATTATGATTTTAAGAAAACAAAATAGCAATCAGTTTTCAGTATTGATACTACTCGTAGTCTCTCCATCAACAAGATAAAAAAAACCCTGACTGAGAGTGTTTATTAATAGTGACATGTTACCCATTATCTTCAAGAGAGGAGAAGTGGCAGGGGAAGGCTGGGATTATTAAACTGACTTTAAAGCTTTGTGATTGTGTGTTGTGATAGCAAAGATTTGTCCAAAATAAATGTCCCCCTGACACGGTTCACTGACAGGTCTGTGTGTACATGACCACTGTGGAATTTATATATCGGCTTTCAAAAAGTAAAAAGAGATGTACGCAATTGTTACTATGCAGGCAAGGTAAACAAAGGTTTATTTATGGTCTGTTTTAAGGTACGCCACGACTAACCTGAATGAGGTGAAACTTGTGTTTATTTATTAATGATGTGCTATTATATTTTTGGGAAAAAGAAGAAAAAATAAGGTTAACCTGGCACTATATTTTATATTGAATTATTACAGAAAAACTGAGGTTGCTGTGCCTTGTGATAGAGAGCGAGCTCAATATTTCAGAATACATCACAGAACTGGCTCTCATTTCCTGTGCAAGCTCTCTGTAACAGCTCAGTATGTAAACACAGGTTTCCATGACAACTTTTGCCAAAGTTTACATATCGAAATATAGTATTTTTAAAGAATGGACGAGAGACACTGACCTCGGAGAACCTCTGTACATCCTGAGTGAGCGTCCCCACACGGCTCCAGTTGTAGAAGGTGAGGAACTTCACCACCGCAGGGTTCACGGCGTTGTCTGACGGGACGGTGCGGAAGAAGTTTGGGTACTTTTTCTTATCTGCCAGGACTGGAGTTGTTGCTGCAAAGGAAAGCTGGAATGACAAAAAAGAGAGAGAACTACAGTGAGTTTAGAGTCTGTTAAATACAGTCCTAAATAATCCTGGCAACAAATAGTCAGATTACGCTGGTGTACTGTTAGAAGAGAAGCACTGTCAACAACTGTGTCACAAAGCACTGGATGACAGACCTCAGGTGTGCCATGCATTCAAATTCACAATATTCAAAGATTTTATTGTCACATGCACAAAGCTACAGTGTAGAAATGGCAATGAAATTCTTCTGAACTGAACGCCTCCAACAATGCAACATATATAATAAAATACAAAATAAAAAGTAGAAACAAGTCTATATAAATGTCAATAGAATGTGGGATATGTAAAAGAACAGAATATGAAATTAAATAATGTAAATTAAGACTAAATTAAATAGGGCTTATTGCGGTTATAACTGTGGCTCAGTGGATAGTGTGATGGACTTTAAATCAGGGGATAGCAAGTTCGAGTCCCACTGCAGTCAGCATGTCGTTGTGTCCCTGGGCAAGACACTTTACCCCAAATTGCTCCTGTGGGGATTGTCCACATTGTCCACAGTACTCAATAAGTAAGTCGCTTTGGATAAAAGCGTCTAACAAATGACATGTAATGTATAACTATTTCTATAAATTAGTATATTACAAAATGAAAACAGGAATGTTTATCGGGGCACTTAACAGAGCTCAGGTGTCATTTTAGAGTGTTTGTGAGGAACACACGCTCTTTAGGAGTCTAAGGGTGTGGACAAATCAAATCTTTCAAATGAATTTAAATGTCAGCTAAATACCCGCTTTAGTGTATAACTGGAAATAGATCTCTAAATATTGGGTGGAATGGATGACCCCTTGTATGAGTAGCCTTTTAAGATGTTTTTATTATGTTGCTGTTGTTTGTCCTGGAGTGATAGTTGAGTGAATACCTGTTTTTGTAAGTTTTTTGATGAGGAGCAGCTTAGCAATATGATTCATCTCTATGTTGGTAAGTTACAAGCATTTTAGCGTTCTTCATAGCAAGCATTTTGAACTAGATTACTACACACTACACACACACACACACACACACACACACACACACACACACTACACACTACACACACACACACAATCACACACAATCACACACAATCACACCAATACAGATAACCACACACGCTGAGCCTCAAACGTTAATTGGCTTTTTACACACACCTTTTATTAATGTAGACAAATTAGTGTCTATGGATCGACTGTCTGGGTGAAATATCTGAAGAGTAGTACAAAAATACTCGACGCTGACTGGAAAGTAACTGACACAAGTTTTATAGGGATCCTGGGTCGAACTCAATGTGTGCGTGTCGTCGAAAGTTGATATAACGTAGTCACCTCCCCTCACACAAACGACGTAGCACCAGTCTAGTACATCGCAGCAATCAACCAGACCTATTTATGAAATTTTCAAACGGAACAGTTCGAAACATCTGACAGGAAAAAACTTGTAACTAGCGAGTTCTTATACGATTCCAACGTCGANCGAAGGGCTGGGTCACTCGTATATTTAAGCAATAGCTCACGACAGGCCGTGGTATTGCGTCGGGCCGAACCACGCCCCTTAGCTGTGATATAATGAGCATATACCACGGCCTGTCGTGAGCTATTGCTTAAATATACGAGTGACCCAGCCCTTCGTATGTTTTTCTGTATGTGGCCCTCGGTGAAAAACGTTTGGACACCCCTCATTTAGACTCACACATTTTTTGAAGATGGCCTTTTAACAACATCTTTTTAAAATCCCTTCCTTTCCTGTTAGGCGTGGAGCCTCCCAAGGACCGTACGTTTGTGCGTTTGCAGCGGCGCCACATCAACGTGCCGCTCTACAGCATCCTGTCCACCATCACCATACTGGGCATGCTCATGGCGGGGGCCTTCCTGTTCTTCAACATCAAGAACCGCAACCACAGGTGAGCACTCGCCATTGATGGAGCACGGCTTTGTGAGGAGGAGGAGGAGGAGGATGGAGGGAGGGGTAGGATGAAGGCTAGCTTGTGAGGGTGAAATAGATCAAAGTACAGTCCAGCGATAAGGTAAATGAGGTAAAGAGAAAGAGGAGAGATTTAATGGTAATAAAGTGAAATAATGATGATTAACCTTAAACTGTCTGCAGGCACATTATCATTCTCTCATCCACAGATAAATTATATTTTAATCTATTCTGATATAATCTTCTCTTCCAGACTAATCAAGATGTCCAGTCCCTACATGAACAACCTGATCATCCTCGGAGGAATGCTCTCCTACGCCTCCATCTTCCTGTTTGGCCTGGATGGAGGTTTCGTCTCTGACAAAGAGTTTGAGACCCTCTGCACTGTGAGTTAGCCCAACACTTTACTAAAACATAAAATAAGGAAGTTAGGGTTGACTCTAAGTAATTACAATAGCTGAAATGTGGAGAATCCTATTATAACATGTGACTAACTCAAAGAGATAACTGATTGAATCTCTCTCGCTCTCTATATGGGACACATTAAGTGTCTCCCCCCAGGTAGCATTACTATGTGACTATGTAGATGCTGGATTAATTAAAGAGTTTTGATTACAGTGATAAGCGGTTTCCACTGAGATGCCACTCCCCCCACACACACAGAGAGTAACACAAACATGCACATCAGCGTAATGTTAGGCAGGGCACGTCTCCAGCTGCCACCACCTGGCTGAAGCTTTGCTGCAGAGCCGATACAGAGCGTGTCACTTCAGACGCGCTGCGGAGGACCACAGAGGTTGATCCATTCACCACCAATCAATACGTGCTGGTCTCCCTGAGAATAGATGGTGTAATTGTTTTTTTCTGTCTTCTTTACCCAGAGAATTGTCCCTGCTTATTTATTTAGAGAATGGCAGGTGAAGAGAGCCAGGTGTAAATGTGTGAAGGGTTTAAAGTATGTGTGGTGCAGAAGGGGCTCACACACATACACATAAAAACAAACAGGGACACATGCAGCAGTCAAACACACCCAGTATACATGCTGTAGCTATTTCAGCAGTTCAAATACTTTTTTCCAATTCTAAGCTTTGAAAACACGTCAGCAGTGTCCCTTGTGCTAAAGCAGTAAAAGGTCTACTTTTTGTTTCTCATTAAGATGAAATGCTCTCAGGAGTGGGACAGTTGGTCCAGGACGCTCTCCCACAGCTCCACACCGGGAAAATAAAAATAAATCTGACAGCTACTTATTTTTAGAACACTTTACAATGCTATTTTGAATTCACTTCTTCAGAGAAATGCAAATACCTGTCAGATGAGATTTTGTTTTAAGCCTTGATCAACACTTTAAGACATCCCATGATTATGTGTGTTTCTGCTGTTCTTATAGGTGCGCACATGGATCCTCATCGTCGGATACACGACAGCTTTTGGCGCCATGTTTGCCAAGACGTGGAGGGTGCACGCCATTTTCAAGAATGTGAAGATGAAGAAGAAGGTATTGAATTATATATAATATTATATAATGAACTCAGAGAAATGTTATTTATAGCAGTAACGCAGCACCTACACGGCGGCGTGCGTTGAAGCTTGCCGGTGGGCGTGTCTGAAACTCGACCAACAACCAATCACATGAATCTCCCGCCCCGGACACACAAGCACCCGGTTTGATTGGCTAGAGCTTGTACTGGCATATGATTTAATTGGCTGACGCCTCCGTCGAAGCTTCAAAAGTTGAACTTTTCTCAACTTTTGAAGCGAGCAACGCGAAGCGACGGAACCACAATGCAGTTCGGCAAAGCGTGACGTCACCCCATTCAAAGTACGGGCCGTAAGATTTGATTATATTAAATTTGACTGTTTAGATTACACGACATAAATATTATACTTTCATGAGAAATGGGCTACTCCCCAAACAAGCTGTCTACGTTTAATGCTACTACTGGTACATACATGCTAATACTGATGAAATCTGTTTCTGAACCGTTTATACTTCAATTATTCATCTGTTGGAAAGGATAATTACTTGGTCATATAACACGTAGACATGTCTCATCTAGGAAGCTTCACATGCCTTATGGAAGCCCAACACTGGTGTGTGGGTGCTTCTACTCACACTTGTGCTTTTAACAAACGCTGTGAAAGACTGGCAGCCGCTGGCACCTGCTTTTAGAATCTTCCCTGTGAAAAAAAAATTGATTCAGAAATACAAATGGCTTTTTAAACATCTGACAGAATCTGTTTCACTGGCCTATATATAAACGGGTGTCGAGCTTACTGATTGTTGTAACAGTGCTTGGCCTTTTTATATTTATAGATCTAGCTCTCCCTGTCTATTCATCTCTCTTCCTCTCTCTCTCTCTCTAACCCTCTTGCATGTTGGAGGAAGTGTGGGTGGCCTGCCAGAGAGAGAGAGAGAGAGAGAGAGAGAGAGCAGGAAGAGAGGGAGGAAAGAGGGGTGGAGGGATGCGGGGAAGTAATGGCAGAAGGGAGGGTGGGGAGACAGACGGAGGGAGGCAAAGCAGGGCAGAACAAGGGACAAGACAAACAATGTGGCACAAATGGCAAAGAAAGTAGGTTGAACACTATAAAAAGTAAAAAGAGTAAGTTGGAAAAGAGGGCAAAGGATATATGGAGGTACAAATAATCCAGATGACAGGTTAAAAGACAAAGAGTAAAGACGAATCAGCAATCTGGGGGACCCAAGATCATACATTTTTTTCAAATAAAAAAAATGACACATTAGACCTGGCCTTTATAACAGTTATGCTTCTCCCAGCAGTAGCGTAGTCCTTATCCTTCATTTACACAATTACCTTTGCTCAGTTCCCTTTCCCCCCTTGCTAACAGAGACAAAACCAATGTTTCTTCAGAAGCAGTATTTACCCTACTGCACACTTCAGCCTTTAAACCTCAAGATGCATTCTCTGTTGGTTCATGGCCCGGGTCTGTTTGCAGGACACACACGCATCACACTTCCTCCACACTGATGGAGTGCAGGTGCTTTGGCTTCAGTACAGTGATAGTTGCTGTCAGGGGAGGGGGAAGGAGCACAAGTGTTAGCCATATTTTTCTTCCAACATAGGGGCTGCAACTGCATCCCTCACTGCTTCCCCTGGCCTTCCCTCCACCTTTTCCCCATGCACTAGGAGAGCTCAGATTGTAAATCAGGGCTGTGTTCGATAAGGGTTCCACTCGGCGGTCTGCGGCCGGCAATCCTTCACTTCTTAAAGAGCTCAGTGACGAAGACAGTGTTGATCGGGGGGGGCTGTCAATCAATGTCCTCCCTCTACGAATACAAACCCACCACAGACACAGTCGAACGTACGCACTTTCAAAACCGAACCGTTACCCTCAGGCCTCTGCAGAAGCTATTTGTCAGTCTGCCTATCTCTGTCGTTTGCTGAGTACTCCTTAGTGACATATTGCTGAGTTCACACACAGAAACAGGCATAGGTCAAAGCTAAACAAACACACCAATTAGCTTTTTTATTTTGTTGCTCAACTACTATAACTTACAGGATAATATACATGAAGTTAAGACTGAACGTGGATTCATGACCCTGAAAATTGTACCCATAACTTAAGGTATACTATCAGAGCTTTGAACCCCACCTCATGGAGATTGGATGGATCTTGCTTAGTGGCAGGAATAGAAACACTCATGTCAATGTTTTATTTCTCAGTCCTGTCAGGGTCATGTGCACATTTAACGTTTTTTTCACTCATTTGGTATTTTATGGATCAAAGTCATCAGTAGACATGAAACTGTTCAAACCCAACTGGTATGATGAGTGCTAATATCCCATAGGAAAATAAAACAGTTCATAAGACTATATATAATTTAGAGTCATTAGGTAGTTTGTCTAGCACACTCAGTTGGCAGCGTTTCATTTCAGAGTCGAGCAGATGGTGTTCTAAAGCTTTTGTATTTGTTTTTAATCCCTTAAATATCACACATCTTGCATGTCTTTGTTACAACTATTTACTTGTTATTATTATTTTATTATTATATTATTAGTATTTTCAGCCAGACTTGACCAGAAGTATTTCAAAATAAACAGGATTTTTTTTATTGGTGTCCATCTTAGTGTAGAATATTTTTGTCATTGGCCTGAAGCAGCCATTTGTCCTGCTCCGCTTCTATCCTCATCTAAACTATTTGGAAACATTGCAGCATTTCTACCAGGAATGTCTCTCGCCTTGCCCTGCCAGTGTTTGTCAACACCATCAAAAGACACCACATCAAAAACAGCCCCCCTATGCATCTCATCCTGAGCCCACCAGCGGATGGAGTCCTGAGTGAGACCACTGTGTTGCATCTGGGCTATGTGATACTCTCCAAACAGCTCAGCCTGTGTTCCCTGACCTTTGCTTTCATCTTCCGTTCCAGACAGTCAAACACTATTATAAATAAAGATCACAAACAGGTCATGGCTTTCATCCCTCCAAAGTTCACGGTACAAAAGAGGAGCTTTAGTGGTAAACAGCGTTGGCTTTCTGCCATCGTTTTTTGACACGTTGAATGTTTACCAGGGGTTCTTAATCCTTGGCCAACATGTAACACTGTGTTTAAGAGCTTCATCATCAAATGCTGAACCAGGTTTTGGTCTTTTGGACATTCAGTTTGGCTGGTCCTTCCCATCCTTGTAGGTGGTTAATTGCAGATAAACACATTGTAATCAGTCCCTGATTAGATGTTAGGATGAAACCAGCAGGGCGCTGGGCCCTGAGATGGGATGAGAATCACATAATTACACTGGTCAATAAGAAATGTAGTTTGAAATGGCTCAACAAACACATGCAATTACTAACACAAGCAGGTGTTTGTTGTTGGGCTAATGCAAGCATCTTATCTCCCCCCCCTCCCCTCCAGATCATAAAGGACCAGAAGTTGTTGATCATCGTTGGCGGGATGCTGCTCATCGACTTATGCATCCTCATTTGCTGGCAGATTGTGGACCCGCTTAAGAGGACTGTGGAGGAATACAGCTTGGAGGTCAGTGTGCATTTGTTTTTCACATCTCATTTAAACTTGCGCTTGATTGCGGTTTTGTTTATGTTGATACATGATTTTCCCCAGCTGGGAGATGCTTGCGTGTTTGGAGTTTAGGCAAACAAAATGTCCGCCTTGGGCTGTATCGCGAGCATCTTTGTTGTGCTTGCTATTTTTGGGTCAGGATGTGAGCCATCGCTGCCTCCTGCGCTCGTCCCATGGCCGGACATTTGCCAGCTTGGATGGCAGACTTTGGCAGGACCGGTTGGAAAAGAGGCACTTGGCATCACTTTCTCCTTGCTGGAGAGGTGGCATGGTGCGGAGTAGAAATGAACTCTGCTTTCCTGTGATTGGTTAGAGTAGATTATTTGAGGATTACTCTAGCTGTGCACCCAATTGGCTAAAATGAACATACTGTATTTCTGGCATTAGTGGCTGATGATGTGTGAAACGTGTTTTAGGCATGACATATTAGCATATGACCGCCAGTGGTATTAAGGGAATGCAGAGTTTGAATTAGAAAGGCACAACTGCATATGTATTTTTCTCAAAGGATTCATCACTTTAAGTAAAGTGGCAGATTTTTTTGTTATTATTTATAATCATATGTCTTTGATTTTAAATACTATGCAGTATTGCTTCACTGTTTCACTCAACGCTGTCTTTCTGTACAGCTTAAAACTAAGACACAGGGCTAAATGCTTGAGTCAGGAAGATTTTGAGCTGCATAAACAGCTATGAACGTGGTCTTTTTTGTCTTGTTTTTAAGAATCTCTGCTCATGCCGTTAAACAGATGGTTCAGTGTTCCACTGGTTAAGCATAAGAGGCTGAGGAACACATTTCTTACCCAATCTATACAATTACACAAAAAGATGTGCTCGCATTAGGTTGTAATGGTAAAATGGCTTATACAGTAGAGCTGTATAAGGGATACTGTACAATTGGTATTTCAATGTATCCGTGTGTGACACTGAGCTGTATCTGAATATGTTGAAACAAAAAAATTCAAGAGACGACAATAATGTGTTATCTAATTTCATGTTAAGGCTTCGGGTAGGTTTTGCTTTCAAACCTATATATTATATATTCAATTTTTCCCATTATGGGCTAACAAACATTTCAATGTTACAGGAGAGATTATGTTTACTTTACTGTAGCTTCTAACAACGGACAAGCAGGAGCAATTATTCCACTGCAGCCGAGATTAAATCGTGTGTCTTTGAAGACCTCACACTATGGATACTACCAAGTGGAGACATTTTCCCCAATGAGTTATCTTTTAAGTCCCCTATACATCTTTCTATAAACTCTTAACTGGCTCCCAGAGACAACTGTCCTCAGAAATCGACTGCATTGGTCTAATTCCACTGAGCCAGAGGTTACGAAAGTGTCACTGCAGTGAATGGCAGAGTCTGATGTTGGATTCTTATGGAGACTTCTTTTGATTGCGTTGAATGGTTTTTCATGTTGTTGCTTGGATGTTGCCATGGTCCTGCGGGGGATGGAAAGGTGGCTAAACCTGTCTCTTGAGTTTGACGTGTTTTTAATTAAATGAGTACCCCATGAAGTGACAAATAGTGCTCATCTAAGAGTTCTGTGAGTAGTTCAGCTTTTCTGAGGTTATTTTTTTCTCTTAGTACTTGATGAAAAGATTCCTTTGGGAGATGTCTGAGGAAGAAACTAGTGAAGAGATTAATGATATCTTGCCAGACTTATTTACATTCTCGTGCTCCTTATGGCGTGTTCTGAAGGTATACTTAGCACATTTGTACATCTCTAGACAAAGCCGTATTTCCTTTGTGATGATAGCCACTTATATATTTAAGCCTGCCTAAAGGGTGTAGCAAAGCCTTGCTTAACATATTCGTTTGTGAATGTTGTCAGTGTATGCAGTCAGGTCCTCGTGGAGTATTCTCAGACTCTAAGCCCCCGGCCAGGGGAGAGTTGTGAATATATTACCCACTCAGTGTAGGAGTCTGCGTCCCCCAGGGGTCGAGGATCTGCACGCCTGGGCTGAGGCTCCACATGCCTGCCCAGCCTGCCAGATTTCCTGCACCAGCAGCAGTGGACCCTGGGGCCTCGGCTGTAGGAGAGGCAGCCTGGGGCTCCTCTGGGGCTCCAGGCTTGTCAGGTGGGACCACAAACCATATGGCATCCTAAAAACACGGAAAGTGGGTTAGGCTGAGAAAAGGGAAATAAAAAATGTAGAACTAATTTTGGTTATAAACAACATAAGGCAATTTATGGATAAAAACACTTTTTGTAAAGTGAGGCCACTTTTTGGACATTATCGCTGTATTAAATAACAAAACCTCATGCATTTCAATGAGGCTGCTGCTGAGGTACAGCAAGGGCGACAAACTGGATCATATTTCATTTTCTATCCGCTAGCAACATGCCCACATCAACACACCCCTTGTGTTTTAACACTATCTGTGCTATTTCCATTCTGAAATCTCACTAGGAATGGGGATTGGTTGAGTGGGTGAGGAATGGGGCCATGTTGGATGCTCTCCATAGAGCCCAGCAGCTAGGGAGACTAGCTCTGTAATTGGCGCGAGGAGAAGGACCATTAGTTACCAAGTTTCCTGTGAGCTCTCACATCATGCTCGGCCTCTCTTCCCCTGTGACTTCCCTGTCTGGGTTTTTTTTCTCCTTCTCTTTCTGTCTGTCTGTGATTGTCGAAATCTCGCCCCCTCCCCGTCCTTTTCCCACTGTGGAGCACTGGGAATAACATTGGCCTTGGGGTCAAAGCGCTGTAACTACCTGCTGTACCCAAGGGTACGCAGTATGACAACGTGGTATTATTAAACTGTCACTGTCACAGTGCTTGCTAGTCCTCCAGATGTGTTGTTTGAACCCTCCCACAAGAGGGTTTCGCTATTATGGACCACGACCAACTAGGGTACTCACACTAGGGTACAGTCTATTCCCTGTGGTGCTGTCGGATACCTCCAAATATTGTAAGTAGGTAAATGGATATAGTTGAGATTGAGTGTTAAAGTATCTTGCTCATGCTGTATTGCCGATAATTACCCAGCAGAAACCATGGACAAAGTAGATACTCTGCATCACCGGGGGTGAACCCACCGCTCTGAATCCAGCAAGCTACGCTTAATGAGCTACCATTAGCAAAACTAGGGCATCCCCTTTGCATCCTTTATTAGCATTAACAAGAAGATGAAACTGTGAAGAGGCTGACAATAGATCCTTGTGGAATTCTTTATAAAACATGACTGGTTTAATGCCCTCCCAAATAAAAGTAAAGAAAGGCCAGAGATCATGTAGGGAGTTAAGTCTTTGAGACTCTTAAATGAGAATGGTGTGACCCCAGAGAATCATTTTAATTACACCATGCAGATGATACGCCTTCACCAGAAATGACTTGTGACCTTGACACTGTCCCAGACCTCTTTAAACTAAGCCCGGCCTCTGATCTGCACTTCAATATGCACTGTACATAAGACACAACCTTATACGCTGAATTCAATAAAAATGCTGATAAGATTAAAGTCAACTTGGCCACCATTCTAATTGCAATTCCATTTTCTCCCCCTGATACTTTACACTGTTCCGACCATAAATCCCAGCAGTTCGGGAAATGTTGTGCATATCACTGTATTTTTTCCCAGAGAGCTTTCTTAGAACAGCAATAACTCCAACTGCTCCGGGGTACGTTGCAGGAATGCTGATGGAAACGTTGGGATGCAGTGAGCAATTAGATCCATTTTGTGTCTCGTTAATAATTGAGCATTTGTTAAGGGCGTGGATGTTTCAGCAGCAGGGTATAGACTGCTGGTTTCCATTAGATTAAGCATTGCAGTACTGACACATGTTGCAGTGTCAATGTATATAAATGTGTTGAGGCATGAAAGTGTGCATGTATGGTTTATTTCTTGGTCTATTCATCCATTTGACCTTGTTGGTATATTCCAGCCTGTATATACATATGGAGGGTATGTGCCCACTCATGCATGGATACGCTTACGTACGTTTGCCTGTGTGTTTACGTACACATTAACGCCCTTTTTGTTATCCGGGGCATTGTCTCCTGCATAATGAAGGACAAACTGTCGAGAAAGGATGATTAGCATTCTGGTGGATCCTGCCGCAGACCCCTCTACTCTAGTCTGTCCCCCCCCCCCCCTTCCACTGTCGTCTTTCCCAGCTCCGCTGCTGCAAGCATCGGCAGGCGGGCAGGCTTATATTGCAGTGTGGCATCACCATGGCAACGGCCATGGTTTCTGACATCCACAACGCAGAGAGCTGCACTGTTGATCCATGAGACTAAAATAGCGTGTCAGGGCACCCGCTATAAGATGGCGACATATGCAGAGAATGTTTTAAACATCTGTATAGACAAACATGCGCTGGGCTCGACAATACGCTGAAATGTACACACATAGATGCGTTATTATTTCCATGCAGAGGTTAAGGAGCTCCAGCAGAGGTTTCCCTCTGCTCCCCTGCCTCAGCTGTCCCCACCTGAACGCAGTAAGGCAAGGAGAGAGAGAAAGAGAAAGAGAGGGAGGGAGAAGGGGAGTTTTATAAAAGTGCTTCAGCATTTGTTCCCAGTATCGTATTGCTGCAGTAGCAACCCAATGCATGATGTCCGTCTTTTTGAGCTGATGGTGAAAGGTTGGCTTTAGAAGCCATAGTTTAACTGAGGGATGAAATCCCATCTTAAATGGCAATGCTAAGATCGGTTTTCTCACATTTAATCCCCTCTCTTTTATTTACTGTGTTTTCTTTTGCTTATTTGCTTACTGTGCCTCTCTCTTTCTTTGCTCTGCCCCCATTGCCATCTTTTCATTTCATTTCCGCTGTCCCTCTGTGTGACGTTCCTCCATCGCCGGCTCCTATCTCGCTCTATCCCTCTCCTGCTTCTCCTCATTTGGCCAGCTCATACCACAAGGGAGAGCCCTGAAAAAGCTGAGAAAAATCTAAAGCAAGGTTGTGACAGCAGTGCCGGTCAAGATTTAGGCTGACCTGAAACTTTTTCTTTCCATTTTATTCCTTCTCTTTCTCACTTTATGCTAACCTGGTGTTTATTTTCTTCACACTAACCTGTTTTCTCTTAATTCGACATCTCTGGCTCTTATCAATTTTCCGTTTTTAATGGCACCCCTTTAAAGGGACGGATAGAAACCTAGTCGTGTCTTCAGTTCAGCCAAGGTCGGGAGCTCGTAGGGTAAGTTAGGGGTAATGGCAAGTGCGGCCAAAGGGGCTGAGACCTGTGCCAGAAAAGTTCCTCTAGCAGGACAGATGACGAGTGTGTCTGACAGCGAGTGTCCTCCACTGGGGCTCTATGTGGGTCGAGTTCAGCAGGCAGTATGCATGTACAGAGGTCAGAGATGATACCAAATAACTTTTACCAACTGTTTTTGTATGTTATTGCATGTTTACAGCAACATGTACAGATGTAGCACTGAATTTCGGACTCCAGCTTACAGCTTCCTGCCTACGACCTGCCTAAGACCAGTATAGAGGAATGTTAAGCCCTCCCACTGTTTACCAAGAGGGCGTTGCCAGATTTTCAATTTCAGGTTTTAACCAGGAGATGGCGCTTCATTCACAAATACAGAAAGACAAGTTTCATGGACTTTCAGTTGTGTTTTGAAGAGCATTTGAACAAATCAATATTTTAGATCAACTAAAGTATATCTAATCTTGTAATTCAAGAATTTGATTTTACAAGTTAGTTATTTCATTGTAAGAATAGAATAGAATTATTATAGAAGTATGAATTATTATTATTAATTTAGTATGTCAATACACAGGCTTCCCTCGTCCTCCTTCGTTTTGTTGTCTTTTGATATGACGTAATAATTTTCGTTTTGCTAACATTTCCGAATTTCCATACTCGGATACTCGTATCGTGTTAATTTTCTTCCACTTACCCATTTGGTAAATGGTAATTATTAATACTAATAAATTATATATTTCT
>NW_011336768.1:49190-54693 GCF_000735185.1 Notothenia coriiceps | reverse complement strand
GTTGTGTTTGTGTGTGGGGGTTGTGGGGTGTGGTGTGTGTGTGTGTTGTGTGTGTGTGTGTGTGTGTGTGTGTGGTGGTGTGTGTGGTGTGTTGTGTGTTGGTGTGTGTGTGTGTGTGTGTGTGTGTTCGGGAATGTGTATTCATACATGTATGTGTCTTCTAACAAAAAAATATGGAAGGTATTTATACTCTTGTTTTAGTGTACGGACCAATACAGTTGGTTTATCTTGGACAAAGTGATGGAGACTAACAAAGTCTCTTCTGACTACGTTTGGGGTCCCAGACGGTCGTAGTGGTCACCGTCTTTTACGGAGACAAGAGCAAAGTTACAGTTTAACGACACACACACGGACGAGAGCACCGCGAGCGGGGGCGACACACACACACACCACACGTAGAAGCGACGGAGACCACACACAACACATACACACACACACACACACACACACACACCACACACAACCACACACACAACCACCACACACACACAAACATGGTAGAGGGCAAGGGACGCAGTCAATCTGGGAGGTCTTTTTGCGCTAAGACGCTAGCGTCTTAAAGGCGTATTAGTCGTTTTACCGCGTCTAAAAATTTCCGGCGTATAAATATGCTTTCCGGTCGTATTAAGGGGGCCGTAAAAAGGTGTGTTTCAACTCTTTACTTTTTTCACATGAGCAGAACTGCACTTCATCCTACTACTACTGCGCTGCAGTAGTGAGGCGTAGTTGTCTTCCATTTGTTGTGGCAATCTCACTTGCACACCTTGAGTGTGCTCTCTCTTTTGTGGTTCTACTTTTGTAGACTAGGTAGATTAAATGGCTGCTTGTAAAGACGATTCTGGGCCGTTTCGTTCATTGGAAAGCTCCCGATGAGTGAAGCAAAGAACTCGGGAGCTTTCCCATGACGAAACGGCCCAGAAATCGTCTTACAAAGCAATTTAAAAAAAAATTTTTCTACCTAGTCTACAAAAGTAGAACCACAAAAAGAGAGAGCACACTCAAGGTGTGCAAGTGAGATGCCACAACCAATGGAAGACACTACGCGCTCAACCTACTGGCAGGCAGTAGTAGTAGTGATGAAGTGCAGTTCTGCTCAATTGAAAAAAATATTAAGAGTTGAAACACACCTTTCTTACCGCCCCTAATACGCCGGGGAAAACTATTTAATACGCCGGAAAATTTTTAGACGCGGTAAAGACGACTAATACGCCATTTGAAGACCCGCTAGCCGTCTTAGCGCAAAACGACCTCCCAGATTGACTGCGTCCTTCGCCCTTCTACCATGTTTGTTGTGTGTCGTGTCGTGTGTGTGTGTGTGTGTGGTGTGTGTGTGTGTGTGTGTGTGTGTAGCCGTATGTGTGTGTGGTGTGTGTGTGTGGTGTGTGGTGTGTCGCGTGTCGTGTCGTGGTGTGTTGTGGTGTGTGTGTGTGTTAACTGTACTTTGTCTCTTGTCTCGTAAAGACGTCGACCACTACGACGTCGGGACCCCAAACGTCGCAGAAGAGACTTTTACGTCTCCAATACTTTGTCCAAAGATAAACCACGTATCGTCGTACCTAAAACAAGAGTATAAATACCTTCCATACTTTTTTGTTAGAGACACATACATCGTCATGAATATACACATTCCGAACACACACACAACAACAACACACACACACACACACACACAACCCACACACCACACACACCACACACACACACACACACACACACACACACACACACACACACACACCCCACACACACACAACACACACACCACACACAACACACACACACACACACACACACACACACACACACACACACACACACACACACACCACAGATCAATCGAATGATTGAAGATCAATTAGTATCTCCTGCAAAACACATCCCGTAGACGTCCAAAATTCGATCCACGGAACAGGCGTCAAAAGTTTTAGGAGTTAGAGACTCTTTGCGTCGACTATTTACGAAGTATAAAACTTTCAATGCGGGGGTGTTTGTCTATTTAGTCGTATACTACGTACATAACCTCCTTGATGTCCTACACTACCTTTGGTTCGGAGTTAGAGAAATGATGTGTGTCTAATAGTTATACAGTGCCGTTTCGTACGATGGGGGTACAACTTCGGATCAGGAATACCAAAATAGTCTCGACTTGTTTTGAACGTGTGTTGTACTACCATCGTGTCCTAAGGTACCTTATGTTGGTAGAATATCAAAGGGACAACTCGCATTTAAGGGCCATAAGACTAGTATTTTTACGAATCTGGCAGAAATTCAGGGGCTCTCTGGGGCCATGGTACCCCGGAGCGACGTCGTAGGCTCCCGGACAAGAAATTATTTTGATACTTACACACATAGGTACATTGCCTTTCTTGAGTACGATTGACAGTAAAAGTAAAAAAAAAGTTTTTTTTGGGGGTTTGTTGCGATAGCGACTCGGAGACTTAATCCGTTGCTCTCTTTTACGATTGTTACTGACCGTGCGCTTTAAGTGATGCGTTAGTTGAATATACAAAGAACGACGTGTAGAGTTGCGGTAGCAAGACGTGTAGCACTCCTACTTTGTCTTACGCTCCCATGGGAAGTAATACGTGAGTTAATATGTGCTCGAGAACCTCTTTATTCTGTTCTTGTCTGTAGTGGGTGTGTGTGTGTGTGTGTGTGTGTGTGTGTGTGTGTGTGTGTGTGTGTGTGTGTGTCTAGTTACTTACTAACTTCTAGTTATCATAGAGGACGTTTTGTGTACATCTGCAGGTTTTAAGCTAGCCTTTCCGCAGTTTCAAAATCCTCATCTCTGAAGAACACTGCTAAATGCTTCATATTTTTGTATGTTTACCCCACAAACAGATAAATCAGCATATGATCATTATTGGAGGAACTACAGGATGTGATGGAACCAGCTCAATCTCTTTACTACACACAGATATCAATATGTCACGCAAAGCATCTACCCCATGTTGAACTAGTCCTTATGGTTTATCAGAAGCTGAAAAAACATTGCACACAACATGATGGTACACAGGATTCCATGGAAACAACCATTTAATAGTTTGTCTTGTGAGGTAAATTCCCGGTATTCTGATCATAAAAATGCTTAACCTCTTAAGCCCGAGAGACCCCGGTACCGGGGGCCTCCTGCAGCATCTGAGGGCATGTTCATTTAATAAACTATGAATGTGTTGTATCCATGTAACGGAAAGAAACTCATCTAACTGTCATTTTCATTTTTTTTTCAAAAAAACCCCCACAACGCTATCGCTGAGCCTCTGAATTAGCAACGAGAGAAAAATGCTAACAGATGACTGCACCGAAATTCACTAACAAAACCTTATTATTTTTCTTTGCTGCACATCTCAACCCATCGTTTCACATCGTGAGGGGAAACAGAATCGAGGGGTACCCTTCATTATCACTCAATTATACGAACTCTTGGAGATAATAACAAGAACAGACATCAAAACATATGGAGCTAGTTAGCTAGAAATGCTAACATGGCTCACCTTTGTTGTAGTCTGGTCAAAAGTGGTCTTCAATGGCATTACAACGATAAAAACGCTGCTGAAGTTTATCCATAGGTTAATCCAATGTGTCTGTGTCCCTTTGCAATGATTTCTGATAATCCATGAGCAATACATCTGTGAAGAGTTTATCGCCGGCCACTAGAGGGCAGCGTCACTGCTGTCGCTGCCCGGTTATGCCGTGCTCTGACCCGGTAGTGCCGAGCAGCCATTTTAGTTCAAACATTGTTCATTCACTCCGCCTCGAGTTGAGACGTTCGTCCACTCATTCATGTACAGATGTAGCACTGAATTTCAGACTCCAGTTTACAGCTTCCTGCCTACGACCTGCCTAAACCAGTGTAGAGGAATGTTAAGCCCTCCCACTATTTTCCAAGAGGGCGTTGCCAGATTTTCAATTTCAGGTTTTAACCAGGAGATGGCGCTTCATTCACAAATACAGAAAGACAAGTTTCATGGACTTTCAGTTGTGTTTTGAAGAGCATTTGAACACATCAATATTTTAGATCAACTAAAGTATATCTAATCTTGTAATTCAATAATATATAGTCTTTATATATTAAATAATCATAATTATAATGTAAATGTTTACATTACACTTCTTTATTTGCTATGCTCATACTTTAACCTTTACAATCGTTTGCTTTAATATGCAGTATATTTTTGTGTTTGCTTCCTCCTGCTCCCTTTCGGACACATACTGTATGATTTATTATTATTATTAATATGAAGATATTATTAAGATAAGATAAGATAAGATGTTACTTTATTGATTGAACATTTTAGTTTAGAATGTGCTATCCCACGGTAATTCAGAAGGCCAGATTAGGTGTGGCGCATTTATCATAGGTGATCAGAGCTAACTGCCTGCCGTCAGATTTCATTTAAAAAACAGATCTGATTTTAAGACTACTTCAGCGCTCATAAAGAATGATAAGAATAAGAATAATGCGTATTGAACTTGTTTCATTAATTAGTGAGTTTATTTAACACTAGAACCGCCAATCGGGTCAATTTGTGTGATGTGTGTTGTGTGTGTGCAATGTAACTTTTTTTCAATAAAATATTAAAGTCTCCCAGTCCCTGACTTTTCCTGAAAGTGTGTTATGTAGCACCCTATGTGGTTAAAAATTGCATTCTAATAGCGGGATTTGACAGGTTTAGGTAGGCCTATACAAAAACCTCTGGCGGTTCTAGTGTTAAGGTAATTAGGTACAGTAGAAGCCCTTTTTTATCAGTAACGAATTTAGCAGTTGAACATAAAAGTCAACTAACTGAGGGTCACTTGCAATGACAGTGTTGTGTCTAACTGTAAGCTTGTCACTCAGAGTAACCCACAGTTAATTTAGCTGCTGGAGAAGAAAGATCAAGGGGGGAGGGGGGGAGAGAGCTGTGGTTGATGGGCCATTAGTTGTGTAAATACACAGCTGAGAGCTGCCGTTTCATTCAGACTGTTTAAAAAACGGTAACAACGGACTATTTTTCTTAGCGGATGCATGTCAATTTAAATCAATACATACAACTATTTCTTAAATCAATAAAAACATTTTGTAAATCCATAAAAGCATTTCAATTAATATTGGGAGTCATGTCGTTACTTTGTTGAGAATGTGGCCATGTAATAAGCGGGATAATTTACAGCGACTTGTTCCTTATGGGGAAAATAACACCCTTCATGCAGACCAAGATCCCTCCGCTGCGCGTTGGGATCCTGATCTGCCGATGAGGCTCCATTAAAATATAAATATTTTTAGTGAATTACTGAGTTTAACACTAGAACCGCCAGAGATTTTTTATAGCTAAAACCGCCACCGGGGTCAAATTGACCCAGCATTAGAATGCATTGAACNTTTCCTTCTATAAAACAGCTGTGGGCAGCAGTGAGTGTCACGGACATGAATTCATAGATCAAGGCAGACTGGTGCACACACTCTCCTGTCCTGCCAGGTGACAAGCCCGTTCTAAGCCATGTCCCTCACTCCTCACATCCC
>NW_011336768.1:36860-49168 GCF_000735185.1 Notothenia coriiceps | reverse complement strand
GACTTTCACGACAATACATCGTGGGCCATACAAAACATTTTTAACGAGTTAATAACTTCAGTCTAACTTTCTTTAGCGGGTTTGTTTAACGGTTAAAATATTGGACTAAAAGCGGTATCGCCCAGTAATAACTGGGTGGGGAGAAAGCGCGATAACTAAAGCACACATTGTTCCGCTCAACTGCGAACGATATCGTTGCGAAAACAGATGACGCCAAGGAATATCGTAACTCCGGACTGGGAGACTTTAATATATTATTGAAAAAAAGTAACATACAATATAAAACAGCTCTGGGTCAAATTTACCCCGTTGGCGGTTCTAGTGTTAAGCACGTTAATAACGTTTTAATGAAGTTGAATACAGTATATTCATATGTGTCAGTGATTTCATGTTAATTCGGCGAACATAAACGTAAATTATCGTGGAGAAGATGATGATTAAATTAGGATTAAAAATCGAGAGCCGGGCTGCATTTCCTCCCGTTCGTTTTTTTCGAATAACAAAATTATTTTGTTAAATAACAACATGGTGATGTTTTGTAAATGATTACATGTCTCTTATTTAGCACAGAGTATGATATCCGTGACATATGGATCTTAACAAAGTTCCGCTGTACATCCAGCGTACTGTATCTCACTTTATTTCACATGAGCTACAGTGTGGAACCCCACTGCACCCCCTGGTGGATCAATGATCCATTGCAGCTGGCTTCATTATAATTACATTTATCTATCACGGGGGCGGTCTCAAGTCAAGCTGGAGGTTTTCCCTTGAGCGAGGGCAGATCACGTACCAATCACGGCCCTCGCGTTTCAAACTGTCTGAAATGAATCGCTACATCTGTATGTACCTTTTAAATTAATTTTATCACTTATATTTCTTTTAAGCCACTGGCTTTACTCAGCTGTCGGACATTTTGTTTTGGAAACCTCTTCAGGTGTTCATGAGCTTTTGGGAGAATATTGCTGAGACTTAACAGCAACATATATAATACAAATATACCAAATGAACATTGACCCTTTTTCTAGCTTTCGCTTTGCTTGCGCTCTGAATCTCCTACAAAACAGCTTGTAGTTTTTCTATCTCAGATGTTGGTATATCCTCCAAGCACCTCAATGCAACGACTGTTTGAAAACACTGCATTATTACAATGAAATGATAATGCAATTATGACACAACTTAATAAGCCCCAGTCTGTATTCATGCATTTTAATGTGTAGCTCGACAGAAAAACCTATGAAAAGTTTCTGGAGTCGATGCTTGAGGTTAAAAAAAAAAACTTGGCATTAAGAAATTAAAGCCATAAATAGAAAGTGATCCAAGGGCTCCTGTGGGTGGCTCAACTTTAGGCGAAGAACTTGAGCAAGGGTCGTCAAATGTTCCGCACTGCAGGTTTAAAGACACAACAACTTAATTGTTATGCTAAATGGAAATTAAGTGAAACTCGTGACTGCAGATTGGTGAGGAAAATACATTGGTATGCCTTGAAGATGCTCAACAGTAAAGTCAATTGATTGTAGTGTTCTTGCACATTAAATGCATACACTCCTGTATAATCCTTTTATCACTGCAGTTATACACACACAAACACACACACACACACACACACACACACACACACACACACACACACACACACACACACACACACACACACACACACACACCTGCCCACGGTGTTGTGCCCCCCCCTCCTCCTGCACTCTCTCACAGGTCCTCCTCTGCAGTCCCAGTCAACTGTTGATTGTGTGAATGCCGTCTGAAGGACACGATACTCAGCCTGCTCTGTGAAAGCAGGCGGAGAGGATAGTCCTGTTTAAATTTTATTAAATCCAATTGGCTTTTCATTCTCAAAACTATGATGTATGTAAATTAATACATAGATGGTATTCTATGGAAAATAAATACATATACATTTACTTCACCCAATGTTTTCCCTTAGATTTGTGTAGACTATAAGCAAGGTCTGAATTGAGTTACGTAGAGATTTATCCAAGACTAATCATATTCCCACTGCCGTAGACAAATTGTGATATGACTTAAACTGAGAATTATAAAGAATGTATTTCGTAGAATAAAATTGAATAGAATAAAATGTCATTTGTATAATTATTCCTGCAGCAACTACAGTGCTAAGATGAGCTTCCAGGCTTCTCTGTTAGCATTGAGTAAAGCTCTGGCTGAGATCGATGCCCTTTCAAAGTAAACTGGGTCATTAAGGGATAACTACCACCCACCTAGGCCTTTTCTCATCGACCACCTCTGCAAGAAAAAAGGGAGAAAGTGAGGGAGAGAACAAAAGGGGGGCGGCACAAAGAGCTCACACATTCTTAGTAATTTGTATGGCTGCATGAGCGTCTCACAGCTTGTCTTTCCCAAAAGTGTGGTCAGGCATTGTTGCTGTTATATTAGGGTATTGTTACTACATGTGTTGCATTATCAGACTGCATCAAGTTCTAGTGTTGTTGTGAATGCAAAACATGTGTCTCTACTGGAGGTAATTGCATTGTTAACCACACTCTCCTAATCTAGAAAAGCCCATCAATAGGGGGCTCATTTCTAATTATCTTGACGATATGACACCTCACCACCGCCTCAATATTACAACTTCAAATTAGAAACCAAGATCAGACTCTTTAGCAATCGTATTTCTTCAAAGACATTTCCTCCCATGTTGTGCAGGGTTCTACTTTGTGTTGGGCTCAGAGCAGCATGGTGCTCTGACGCTGGCCTCTCCTCCGAGTTAGTCTAAATAAGTGTGTCGCAGGTTGTACCTTCAGGGATACGCTTCTGTTTATAGTCTTGCCCACTTTTACATTGCCCAGTGAATACTACTCCCGACTACAACCCCACTTGAAAGGACACAAAACTCAACCCATAACGAGTGCTGCATTGTGAAATTATGAAAATAGAAGCTGGATGTGTTGTTATCTGTACTTTGTTGCTAACAGCTGTAAAGATTATGCATTATGTTACACATAAGAATTATTTTTCAAGAGTTTGAATTGTGTTAATTGCAAATTCAGTCATTTCTTCAGTGCAGAGATCAAGCTTTATAACAACCAGGTTAGACAGAATTCAAATCCAATTCAAAATGATTTCCTTAGCAGCAGATCAACTAGGGAATATAATCTTTCTTTGTTATTTCTTAGTAAGAAGTACACATATGGTTGAGGGAACCGTCACATCAAAGCACCTAGACAATTTGAGACACCTCCTTCTAGAAATGGCCACTTCAAATCAGTTCAATACAGATTGTTGAAATAATTTGCTGATGGTCAGGATTGTGAAAGTCTGTTGTGTTTTTTGTTCTCTCTATCTAAGCCTCTATCTATTTTGGGAGGGAACGATAAAGCCAACCTGTATTACTAGCCATGTCAACACAGGATTCAGTTTACACAGGGTTCTATCATTTTGGAGATTATTTACCCAGTGTGTTTCTTGCGATGCTCCGGCGCTGCTCTGGTATTTGTCTTGTGAGGGACAACAGTGTTGGGTTTGTGTCAGCTCACAGCGTTAACAGTGAATCAAGCAAGAAAGCACTCTGCGGACTGATTCAGAGGTGCACTGTTCATTGACACTCAAGCTGGTAAATTGGACATGTGGTTGTGCATGGCTGAGCCTGTTCAAGAGAATCTGTGGAAAATAGAATTGGGTGGCATTTCTTACTTTCTCTCCATCTGTATGTGCTGTGTGATTTCTCTCTCCCTCCCTCTTTGATTTCACCTCCGTGTATATCTCTCTTCCTCTCTTTCTCTAAATTACCCTCGACCTCCACCATCACCTGCACCTCTCTTGTTCTCTCCTCTCACTTTTTGCCCGGCCCTCTTTTCCCTGCTCCTCTCCAACAGCTGCCCTGAGCTGCAGTTGCTAGGCAACAGCTGATTGAGCATGAGGGGTATGCAATTGACCAATTAGAAGTCTTCCAAATGAAAAGTGGTGTCAACTGAGTTCTCACTGTTATAGCTAAGGCTTTATCCAGTGTACAGGTACACTGTGAGTGGACACTGGATACTGTAGTGTGTATTTATATGTATATCACACACGCACGCACACAAGCACGCACGCACGCACGCACGCACACACGCACACACACACACACACACACACTGTCTGCAGAACATCTTGCCATTATAATATCTTGTGTTGCTTGTATCTCACTCAAACAAACATAAACTTTGCCATGCTCTCCAGCTTCCCCTCCTTTCTGTCATTTGAATGAATAAAATGCCATCAAGCTTTCTGTTCTCCCCGTTCCTTTGCTTCCTGTCTCTTCTCACATTTCTTCCTTCCGTTCATTTAGCCTCTTACACTCTTTCCATCTTCCTCCCTCCCTTTTTCTCTCTTCCATACCAGAGACACCCTCCATCAGTGACCAGACACATCCATCAATGTTCCCCCTCCTCTGCTCATACACAGCCCTGAGGATTCCATTATGGCTCAATAGCACACACACACACACACACACACACACACACACACACACACACACACACACACACACACACACACACACACACACACACACACACACACACACACACACACACACACACACACACAGAGGAAAGGCAGCTCTATCTCATCTGGCCACAGGCAGAGACATGATTAGTTAGAGACTCTAGATAGTAATGCAGCTCTTGATGATGGCAATGATTCTGTATGTGATGATGATGATAACGATGATGATGATGGTGGTGGTGGTCCCAGAGGCAGTGAGGTGATGATGAGGTACACTTAGACACACATTTTTCTCACAATTGTTCATCCCCTCCATCCGTTTGACCATCATTAACCTTGTTATCATTCAGAAAGCCATTTGTCTGGATAAGAAAGTATGAGTCAGCAACCCTTGAACTCGAACGTTAGCCAGACCAAATACCCAATCAACTTATCCCTAACAAGTGCTTCTCCCTGAGCAGCCCTGCAGCTCATTGGGGATTTATTTGATTATTTTCATTTAACCTTCTTTCAAATATTCTGTATTACAGTATTTCTTTAATCTCTTTCTTTATGGAACATTATGGAACAATGAAGGATATCTCACTGCTATGATATCCTTCAATGGGCTACAATAACACTTTTAGAAAGAAAGAAACTAGAACAAGAACACGTTTCAGGCTATATAAGAACATTACATTATCCTTTACATATATAATAAAAATGTTAACCTCATTAGAATTTTCACCTGTTAAAGCACGCGTATATAAGCTTCTTGGCTCAGAAGGGTATGTGACACTAAACAGGCGTTACCAATGTCTATAAAAAAGGAACGACATTTTCCAAAAAGGTTAAGGCACTCTTTGTTGAAGAACAAAAGTTGCAGAAACTATTTAAGCTACTTTATCGTAGTGGCAAACATAAAACTACAGAACAAGATCCAGTGTTTAATCCTGTAGCATCTATGATTAAGGCTTTTTAAAAGCACTGTGCACCGACATTTGGAGAATTATTTCCCTTTTTCACCAACAAAAAAAAAAGTCTGTTTACACTTTCTCTACTTATTTGGAACAACCACCTACCACAGCCCTTATTGCAGCCTCACCCCGCGCTGACAGCATGAAACAGAATAGGAAGACCAACCAATAGTTTTCACTAGTGCTGGGCCAAGCATACTATCTGACATTTGCTGGCTTGCCATGCAGCACTTGGCCAAGCTGAGAGTTATTCTGCCAGAGATTGAACCAGCTGGAGGATTGCTTTTTATTTTTGCACCACCCAGGAGCCTCGATAATGTGACACCTTGACTTACTTTACTACTGACTGACTTGGCACAGATGTGTGTCTTTTACTATAGGAAAGAACTTTGCACCTTTTGATAGGTAAAAGATACACAGCTAAAGTGTATTAACTGCCTTTTATAGTCATTTCTTACAGAGTTTCTAATCTTCCTTGTATTTGGCAGTGTGCTTGCCGTTCAATCACTGCATTATACCAAAACAACATGAGTAGCTCAGTGATTTCACACTAAACAGCTATTTAATTAAGCTTGTGATTATGTTTAACAAGACATTTTCAACACGCCATGAATGAGCCCAGTGTTGTCTTGTATGTTCAGCTAGAATAAGATTTAAATGCCAAACCACGGTGACAGATTCATAAATAAATGAGCAGATGTGTGAGATGAGGACTATGTTTTTATTTATTTAATCATTTATTTGGCAGGGACAATGCACAGTAATGAACACTTAAAACATTCAAATGTATCAAGCGTAACAGAGCCAGATTTAGCTTTGAGCTCATTTCCATCCGCAGTCCCTCACATCGACAGATCTATTTTTTTAAACTTTGATTACTTTCCTTTCACTCACGTCGCATCAACAGTGCACAGCCTCTGCAGAGCTGTGTTCACCTGAAGGACGAAGAGGCCCCACTGAGAGACTCTGGTGCCTCAATGGCATTGTGTGAGGGGAGGGGTCAATTTGACAAAGGTTAATCACTGATACCACACAGTTTCACACATAGACACATTAAAGCCACTACACTGCTCCTAGGAGTCAGGTATAGGAGACCACCAAGGTCGCCCGGCGATGGGGAGATGAGAGCACTTTGCCTCCGCTTGAACAAAGTCCCAACGCTGCCTCAGCAATATCAGCCCAGGAATACAAATACATTCAGCTAAGTGGAAGAGTTCTTTTACACAAGACCTTGAGCCTTCGGCACACTGCAGACTTTACACTAACAGTACAGAGGGCTGAAGGTAGGAGGACAGAATGATAGGGGACTCAAGGAGACTCGAGGGAGACAGAGAGAGGAGAGGAAGAAAAGCAAGAAGAGAGGTGAAGAAAGGGCAGAGGAAAAAAGAAGGGAGGCCAAGGCTAAAAAGAGAGGGATAGAGAGGAGCCAAAAAAGGAGAAAACTGTCAGCATCCAGCGCCAGCTCTCCCTGCTGGAGTAGAGACGTTAGGAGAGATGAAGCTGAATTTATTTGATGAGAGACAGAGGGGGAGAGGGGAGAATAGTTGGTGTCATGGCTACTTATCATCACACTGCCGAGGGCGACATTGATTAGCACTTGCCACCGGCAGGGAGCCTGTGAGCCAGTGGGACAGGAAGGTCAGATCATTAAACCCAACGCTCTACGCTAGTCTCATTCCTGCCCCAAACACATAGTTGAATCAAACAAACTGTTGTTGTTTGTGTTTGTTCTTACAGGTGTTAAGACATGTTGACATGAGTCTGTGTAGGCGGGGATCTTGTGTTTATGCAAAGTATGCTGTGTATGAAAGAAATAGCACAGAATTTGCCGATAATGGGATGCAAGTATTCAATTACATGATTTAATAGCAGCGATTCTAGAAAGAAAAACATGCCGTGTGGACAGTTGATATGATCAAGCAGTCACTACAGGTGGGAGTGCTCTCATATTTTGGGTGTGTCACACAAATGACAATTTATGTCACCCTGAGGGAGATTTCTCCTCTGCAGGTTTACAATTTCACTCAGTTTTCATTTGGTATATGCAGTAAATAATCTGCCGTTCTCTCATCTGCCTGTGATGTTGTGACAGATGTGTTCGGACCTCTCAGAGTGATGTCTGTGTGCGTGGGATTTCACCTCTGTCTAAAAACCTTCTCTCCTCCTCTTCCAACCTGTGATTTTGTGTCCTGTCATTTCCAAAGTCGACTCTTCAAAGAGCCCAGAGGAGTTCTTTTGGCATTGTGAGTGGAGAACGGTGAGATTGAATTTGATCCTTGTGAATTTCTCCGCTTACTTTGATCTTAGCATGCGCCTTTTTTTAAAGCCCGCACACGTTTTGCTGTCAGTGGCAGTTAAAGCATACCTATTGCATAATTCTCTTTAAGTTAAATGGGGGTGTAGGTTATTGGAACGAAACATTTGAGGGGGAAATGGTTCGGATTATGTGGTAATATGACGTGTGGCATCCTTAATGGATAACAGCCACACAGGATAAATGAGGTCAATTAAGCCATCAATACTCAGTAACTTATAGTCTCAGCCTTAAATAACAAAGAGAGATATTTCACTACTGACTTTTTTCTGACCTCTTTTAATAAGCTATTGCTGACAAGATATCTGCACTCAACATCTTTGTAATGCAACTGATAGTTATCATTTTCTAATGTACCAATAAATGTCATTTTTGCGATCCACTTTACGCTCCAGTGAGTAACAGGCTGTCCTTGGGCCAGGTTTCGGCTCTCTCTCATTTCCCCTCCCTCGCTCTCTGTCCCTCGGTGTCTTCAACAACCTCTGCCATCCGGAAACACAAAGAGCACGGCGAGATTATGAGTGTCCTGGATCAATACTCCCAGAAAGTGCATCACGGGAGTGGGGTGATATAAACCATATGGCAGTACATGAACTATACCAAGTCTACTGATCTTGGCTATTGCCTCCTTCAAGGCTACATGGCATATTTTTTAATCTTTAATCTTCCTGAGTTTAATATAGAAGCGGCATCAGGGAGGTGTCCTCATTGAGGTCAGACGCATTTAGCATCTTGCAAAATTAACATCAAAGTTGTTGCCAAAGCTACACATCACAGATCAAGTGATCCTTGTTGGCATAATCTCTAGGCAAACAAAAAAAGAAGAAGCGCACCATCCCAGCCATCCATCGCTGCTTTATTTAACGTTGCATAATGCTACAACTTAAGCCTGAATGCTTTTGGAATTTCCTTTACTGTGAGCATGTCCCAATGGAATAGAGCAACTGTAGCAGGTTGACAAACACGTACCTGTCATGTGTCAACTGCTTGTTTTATTTCTGTGCTAAATTGTCTGATTGCTTCTCTGTGGCGCATTGCACATTATCAGCTGCAGCGAGGCAGGCGCTCTCTGCGTGAGATTTGAATAGTGAGATGTGTCACTGCGAGAGAATGAGAGAGCAGCGACGCAGAAGAGGTGTTCGGAGAAAATAGGAAGGGAGATAGAGCAAGAAGAAGCCATGGCGGACAATAAGAAAATAGCTGGGAGATGATGAGATGGCAGTGAAGAGATCCTGCATGCTCCAAGCACAATCTGCTGATTGACAGTCAGTTTGCCTGTGTGTGTGTGTGTGTGTGTGTGTGTGTGTGTGTGTGTGTGTGTGTGTGTGTGTGTGTGTGTGTGTGTGTGTGTGTGTGTGTGTGTGTGTGTGTGTGTGCGTGCGTGCGTGCGTGCGTGCGTGCGTGCGTGCGTGCGTGCGTGCGTGCGTGCGTGCGTGCGTGCGTGCGTGCGTGCGTGCGTGCGTGTATGTGCACATTTGCTTATCACCCGCCTATGTAAATGCATTATTTATGTATGTTTACAGAAGAGGTGTCGTTATCTTTCAGGCATGACACCCACACCCACCCAACGTCACTGACAGCCATCTGTCCGGTAATTAACCTGACTGACACACTGTGCAGCATCGACTGCTTCACTGCCCCTTCACCAAATCACTATGTGTGTGTTTGTATGTGTGCTGTTGTCCATGTATACACCTGTCTTTCATTTTCCTAGCCTGCACTTACAGTACATGTGTCTCTGTAAGCTTCAGTTCTCCATGCGTGCCTCACTGTGCCCGTGTTCATCATTGTGATGTAATCTGATGCAGAGGTAAAACAATGTTCTTTTAGTGATAGCATCTCTTGTGTGCTGCAACTCTAGCAAATAGTGTTGTGTGACTGAGTGCAAAGAAGGAGCAATATTGGGTTCCATCTGACACCAGCATGTACAGTATATTATATACTGTATATATAATGGGCTGGAAAAAGTTTCCCTGCAGTTTCAAAAATAGCCATAACAGCAGTGCAGCATTCCTTATGCACTGTGGGAAGTAGTGTATCTGCAGTGAGGTGTCAGGTTGCAAGCACCCATGGAAAAGCTGCATCCTGTTATCTGCATCATCCCATCTTTACAGTATAGTATGTCTTCTTCAGATATATATTTTCTAGATTAGATAATATCACAGTTAAACAGGTAATATGCTATGGTTCTCTCTTTATTATGCCCTGCAGGCTAATTGAAGGCGCTACACAGGCAGAGTCTCTGCTCCATCCTGAATTATAATGACTTCACATGCATCCTTTTTGTAAGCTTAATTCACAACCTCTCTGTACATACAGTATTCATACAGAAAACGATTTTCAGTACATAATTGCATATAAACTTTGCATTCCTTCACAAGACACACTGCTATTGATTTGTGCTCAGATGAAATGTGCTGCCATGTCCTCAGAAGGAGATTCACGTATAGCCTCAAGAGCCTGATTGGATTGGAGGATCGATAAGTTGGCAGAGAAATGGAGAGACAAGAGATGAGAGAGAGCAGGATAGAGAGAGAGAGAGATGTATTCGCTGTTCTTCATTACACCTATATAAGGAAAGAAATGAGAAGTGGCAGTGAGGGAGTAGTAGCATTTTGTTGCAGAGCAGTCCCAACTCAGCCCTAAAGTCATTTGCATTATGCCGCTTACAGCATATCTAATGTGGTTAAGACATTTAAAAAAAGGAGTGCAACCTTAACCACGGTACAAATATTCAGTGACAAGGGCATGGAAATTCCCTAAACAGAGCAAAGAAGGGCTGATGGTTTTATCTGCATTGTGAACTTTTATCTCAGATATAAAAAATGTACTAAGACAGAGGAGCTGAAACTAAAGTGGCCCAACGCCAGAGGAGCTGAGGTGAGCATCACAGAGAGGGACAGGCACCGCTTCAGAGGGCTCATCTGTCTCAGATAGCTGGGTGTAATTAACAAGGCTTTGGTTTTTAATTAATCTGCCTCAATCAGAGTAGAAATTCTATTCTTGCATTTTGGACTAAATTAATTCAAGGACACGCACTCAAACAGCAAAGCCCACAGACTGTGTACTTTCCTTTCTTCCTGTTTTCATTTCTTCTTAGGACGCTTGTTCAATTTTCTTTTGTTCTTTCGCTCTTTCTTTCATTCAAAAATAACTCAGATAGGATCTAAATCCGGCAGCATCCCACAATATTTTCCTATGTTTCCAAAATGATTCTCGTCACAACCTTGCCTGCCAGGCGCTGCACCGACCCTGCAGTGCCCTCCAATGGTGGGTCCATGATGATCCCGATGGCCAAACTTAACCGGCTGAGTCCTCGAAAACAACCACCATCTGACCATCTGACGTTATAATAATCTCTCTGTCACACTGCCAGCTCCATGTGGCCGGGACATCACAGACATTATTACTCTGCTTTCCTGGAGTTTACCCTCTCCCTTATCGTCTTACTCCTCTGTTATCGGTTGATGCTATATTATGAGAAGTTTGATCGATCTGTCTCTGGATATGTAGGTGTTTTCCCCGTCTGTTTGTCTGTCTTTCCCTTCATTAAAAAGACAGCATGGTCACAAGCTGATATGTATATGATTCTAAAAAGGTAGTGAGATGTCATAGAATACAGTTTTAAAGAATCAATCCAGTACACATGAGGCACGTTCACACCAAGTACTTTTCCCACAAAGGTTCCTGAGAACTCTTTAGTTCTCATGAACTAAGTACAGATCGCGTTCACACCGGAAATTAGTTCCTGGGGGTGGATTAGGCAAATGAAGCCGCTGACGTCACTTCTTCTTCTTCTGCTTTGGGTTTACTGGCAGGCCGCAAACAACTTCACGGCGTATACTGCCACCCAAAATCCCCGGCCGGAAGTCCCCGGAGTCGGGGACTGGCTTCAGTAGAAGCTGCTGGGACTCCCAGCAGCTTCTACTGAAGCTTTCCGAGTAAGTCGCCAGAACGCTGACACCTCCTCATCTCCACCGCTCCCATGTTTTATTTTGTGTTGCCATAAATTAGTCCCTCTGCGTTTCTGTGCAGGGCTAATGCTAATGCTAATAATGCTAATGCGAGGATAAAAAACGGGGCGTGGTTTGCAATCCGCCCATCCAATCAGAAATATAGCTCTTTTCTCACAAGAGAGCCGCATGAGAGTCCCTGCTCTCTAGCAGGGACGGAAAAGGGGGTAAAAAGGCTCTTTTTGGTGTGAGCGTGACATTTCGGAACTATATCGGAACTATAGTGGGAAAAGTACTCCGGTATGAACGCGGCTTCTGGTTTACACTATGGTTCACACCGGAATAAATCCCTGTGGGAGGATTAGGCAAATGAAGCCGCTGACGTCACTTCTTCTTCTTCTTTGCTTTGGGTTTATTGGCAGGCCACAAACAACTTCACGGCGTATACTGCCACCCGAAGTCCTGAACTTCTGATGAACTAATTTAGTTCTGGCTCTTTTGGTGTGAACGCGACAATTAAAGGTCCCATGACATGGCCATTTCTACTGATCATAATTCCATTGTTGAGGTCTACTAAAATAGATTTACATTGTGCAATTTTCCAAACTCACATTGGTTTCTCAT
>NW_011336768.1:25071-36852 GCF_000735185.1 Notothenia coriiceps | reverse complement strand
TGTGTGTTGTGTGTGTGTGTGTGGTGTGTGTGTGGGTGTGTGGTGTGTGTGTGGTGTGTGTGTGTGTGTGTGTTTGTGTGTGTGTGCCCGTCGCCGACGTAACGCCTCCCTGACGAGAGTGGGAACAATCTTTCCCGGGGAAGTAATGCCGACGTCGCAAAGTGACTGTCTCCTGGACAGACCATACGCTTACCCGAAGAGTTCTAATGATAACCTCTCTTCTTTCTCTCTATCTTCCCTCTTTCCTCTTCTAGACTCATCCCTCCTCCTACTAAGTGTCAGGTTGGACGACAACCCACTGGTAACAGCACAGACTCACCCTCAGTTTCCTCCCTCCTACTATGTCTCCTGCAAGAGAGAAGAGGAGTGAGACTAAACAGATTGTGTGTCGGAACTATGAGTGTGTCCGAAATGTTACCAGTATGTTGGCTCTTGTTTTTGAGCCACTTTTTTTATCAAAAGTTTTAAGATTTTTTCCAATATCGAGGAAAAACGAGTGTGACATGCGGCACGTCCGGTTTATCAGACTGCTGCCTCGGTTTTTTTGTCCAGTGGATTAATCGGGAATCTACACTACGTTTGCGGGCCCCTTCCTACAACACGTAGAATTGAGTAGAAGGCTACATTAGCCGTAGCAACTCGAACCCCACAGGGTCGTATATGTGACATTCTGTTGGGCACTAGGTCTTAATTCAATATGGACGTGATGGTTAACTCATTTAATGTTACTGACCTCTTGCATAACCAACACATATTGGGTCAACGCAGGTCTAGTCCACCAAAGAAAGCCTCGTTTTTCCTCTCTTAGAGAAAGAAGTCAAACGAGCTGTACCATTGTTATGTTGGTGAACTAGATCTTTGTGGACTAAGACTCTAGTGATAGGCGATCTGTTCTTACGAAATATCAAAATGTCTAGATAAGTACAAGGTGAAGATACATTGAACAACCTTATTCTTTACTCAGAGTGTCGGCTCAGCACGGACTAGTAGTTCTTCGCCATAATCACGTTTGAGCAAACGAAGGGGCCCAAATTCGGAGAGTCCCGATATCGAAACAAAAGGCGAGTAGTCAAACAAGTGGAGTACAATGCAACAAAATATGACAAAGTACAAAAAGACGCTTCGACAATAAATAATCACTAAAAAGATAGAGTCGACACCTGTTGTACATAATAACATCGCCAACAACCCAGACACGTCCGTCCTACTAGACGTCCTGACAACGCTTTATTTCTATCACGGAGTTAGAGGCAGAAATTACTGCAAAAAATCTACTATAGATAGTGACGGTACTTAAACTTTGACAACAAGCATAAGAAATTCTACGTTAAGTTTATAATGATACTTGAGGTACCTCCTTTTAACTGAAATCTATTCCAAGAATTTAATTTACAAACGGAAAAAATGAAGTTTATTTAAAAAGTAAATAAAAGATTAAATTTACAGTCAACATTTAGTCAGATAACTGGTATTTATTTTGGTATATAATTATTTCTACCTTACTTCAAACCGAATTTTTCACATTTTGTCTTATGCAACTAGTAATATATTCGAATTATTTTCAGTTGTTTTCATCGGTCCTTCTGTTTGTTTCCAATTTCTTGGGTAATAAGAAACCTTTCGTGTTTATAGTTGAAACAGTAGTTACATAATAAACGATCTAATTATATTTAGATTTCATTCTATGTTGTTTGTCTTAAGTGGCTTAAGGTAATCAAAATAAAGTTACACAGGGAGGTCGAAATTGATAACGAACCACAAACAAATTACAGCATTTTATTAGGAGAGTGAACCAGTCCCTTAATGTGGTTTTTGTCTTCTCCGTGTCGGTACAAGGTTTGGAAGCCACGGTGGTAATTTTTTTCGACTTATGTATAACATGTTTTAACAATTCTCGATCAAATCCACATAATGTCGGCCTAAACTGGAATCTATCCTATATGTCTTTATGCACAATGATAAGTAAGTCGGACCACTTATGAATCTCTCTATTGACCCCTATTTTCGATGAACCAACTAGGGCACTGCACTTCTACAACCGAAAAAGATTATATAAAGAACAATAATTTTAACATGTACAATAGTGTTCCTTACGGTGGAACACGAACCGAGGGGTGACTCGAGTTTAACATACCACAAGACTTCGATATCCCAACGCTGTTACCCTGTGTCGTAGTCCGACCGTTTCCCAGGTATCCACCGTATACCGACCCGCGTGATATCTCCTTTCCACAACCAAAGGCAACCGTCCTTACCACATTCTTGGACGACAGGTGGTCGCTCTGTGTGTGTGTGTGTGTGTGTGTGTGTGTGTGTGTGTGTGTGTGTGTGTGTGTGTGTGTGTGTGTGTGTGTGTGTGCACACTGCTGCTGCTCATTGTAGGATCATGGCCAGTATTTACTCTGTTGTCCTGTGCTACAATGGTGAAATCCTAATAATAACCAATGTATTCAGTTACAATTACCAATTACCTGTACAAAATGTAAACTTATCTTGGTATCAGAAAATGTAATTAATGTAAACTGATTACTTACCATCCTTTTTAATTGACTTAATATCAAATGTAATGCAAATAAATGCAAGAGGAAATCATGTTAATACTAAAGTTTAGTATGAACCACAAGAAAACAATGTAAATTATTTTACAATGTAAGATGTAAAACACATTGGGACAATAGTACAACATAAATGCGATTGTTTGCCATTACACTGCTGGACTGGGTGACATTTTCACGTTTATAACACACACACACACACACACACACACACACACACACACACACACACACACACACACACACACACACACACACACACACACACACACACACACACACACACACACACACACACACACACACACACACACACACACACACACACAATGTAGGTGATTTTGACTTGATCCACACACATTGTCCTATGACCACAAATACTAACTGGAGCATCAAATGTGTCCTTTTTTAAGAACTTACTTATGGTTTTTCCAAGTAATTGTAATTCAATTCAGATGTACATCTGTGAGCCATTGAGCTGTTGGTGTTCATATGAAATCTGTTGACAAAAATATATAGGTAATATAACACTAGAGTTATTATTTTACTCATTCTGGTTTCAAGCCTTGTCATACTAATAAATGGAAGTGGCCTGAAAAAAAATCAACATTACGTTTAAGAAGGCCCTTTAAGAAATATATATATTATTTTTTAATCAGTTTGTTACCGACTACAAGGTTGCATGTGTGTGACGTCTTAGTGTATCTGTTAGCATGAGGCTGCTAACAGCCTTCACATACACTTCCACTCTTTAAGTCTTCAGAATAATTGTTGTAATGAACAGAGCGCAGTCCGAGCTGAGCGGCAGCGGGGGGGCCACATGTGCACATAAACATGATGAAAACATGTGTGGCCAGCATTATTGCTAATTGTCCACGTTGGCTCTTTCTCTTATTAACATCTAATATGAAAATGGGGTGAATGACACACCCCCCCCCCCTGGACTTTATTAGTGCAGAGCTAAGTATAATCACCCTGACAGTAGGCCTGCGTTGTTTACATGCAGATGCTGAATTATAAAGAATAGTCTCTATTTGAAATACAGATGATCCTGTTTATCTCGCTGACCAGCTGTTTTGATCCCAACAGGATCCCAAGGAGCGGCTGGGGTGCCAGGTCGAGACAGGCTACACAGATATCAAGTCACACACATTTTTCCGCAGTATAGACTGGGACCAGGTAAGAGCAGAGTGAGTGAGGACAGAAGACATGTCATGCTATGATTGGATAAATGTTGTTTATCGCAGCTATGTTAATGTGCACTTCGATTATTTAACATGCATAGTTTGTGGCATGTGGCCGGAGACTCATTCATTCCCATTCATGTAAATACTGCATTCTGACTGAGTATAAAGAAAAGTGGGTTTTTTACCAGCTGAAATCCTCTTTGTTCATCCCAAAGGACAAGGAGACATTTTGGGATGACATTTTCAAAATATACACATGTATATAAAAGTTGCAGTTATATTCTCTCTAAAACTTTCTTGGAATGTAAAGATGAAACAGAAGGTCCCCAAGACCTTTTTTATTGAATTTTAGTCAACAAAAAACAAACAATACTTTGACAGATTACTGTTTAAATGCTAAATCCCACTCAGTGACCTTCATGTCGTTGGAGTGCCACATTGTATGTCCTGAAAGGTAAAACACAATATCTCCTCTTCAGCAATACACTTAGCTGCTTTACCTGTTGCACTTCCGAGCGGCATGTTAGCTAATGTTAGCAAAAAAGGAAAAAAACAGTTAGCACAAACCATGAACAAAGCACCATGCAGACATTTATGAAAATGTAAGCTGACTTTAATGTTTACACATCATGTTAACATGAGCGTTATAATGTGAGCTTAACTTTTGAGTTGATTATTTGAACCCATGAGATCATGATGACCGGGGCTTTAGGATCTGTGGATCAATCTAACATGGCGTCCCCTAAATTTGATTTGACTCTGATTGTAGCAACATCGGGCCATTCGTGAGGGCATCTTAAGCCATCATATGACCACCGGTGGAGTTTTTCAGGCTCCGGCAGCAACTTCGTGAGCGGTGGCAAAATATTTGGCATGCCAAAAAGTTGCCGAAGGACCTTGCGAAGGTTCATTTTCGTGTTGAATTTGTGTATCAATTTTGCCCTTCATAAGGCACTCGTGAGGGCATCTTGTCAAATCGTGTCATCTTCGTCTGATCATCGGTGCCATCGGGCATTTTTCGCCCCACGAAGACAATACGAAGGAAACAAGAAGCTGCCCGATTGTCTTAGGAAGGCAACACGACTATGTGAAGCCCTCACAATGACGTCGTGTAGCCATCGTATTATAGTACGATGACATCGAGATTGCATTTATTGCACAGCAAAATCATGTAAACATATTATGTAAATAACTCAATTTGTGTTCTGTGAAACTGAAAAGGATATTACATTGTTTTTGTTACTTTCGTTGCAGTTGTATGTCTTAAATGTAATTTAGGTTAACTTCCTGTTTTATTTAGATGCTTTTATTTTGAAGGTGAGTTTACGCTGTTGACAGGAAGTTGTTGTTGCTATGGAAACAACATGACGGAGATAAGTAATATCTTCTAATCTACATATAAAGATGGAGAAAGTAAAGAATAAAGTGTATGTTTAAATGTTAGCACCCCCCGAAGAGGCACAAGCCTCTTACGTTGAGTACTGGATACATTCTAACATCATCAGTAAAGTCTACGACCATATTTCGTGTTGTGGTCTCGGGTGCCATGGTGTGGCCTTCTGGTAGGCATCGTACTTGCCTTCAGCTGTTTGCCTTGGCCTGTTGACCAACTTCGGGGCCATGCTTCGTGCGAAATTCACATTCCATATTCGGTGTGTCAATTTCGGGACAGTGTGACGCGGGCTTTACAAACCACCGCTCGTCAGCAGGAGGGGAAGGGGTCAGCCCCAAAGCAGGAGACAGGAAGACTAAAAGGTAGGTTAGGTAAGAATGGAGAAACCAGCTCGAGTCTGGCTTGGAATTTTGAAAAGAACGCAGCCAAAAAAATAATCTGCCACTTCCTTCAAAGACTTTCCTTACAGCAGCCCCTCCACCAACACACACCAAACGCGCCACTATGACCAATGAGGGCACAAGATAAGTTTGTGCACAGATGGAAGGCCTGACAGGCCAGGTTAGGCCATCCAGCTTACTTTAGCCGGGCCGGCACTCAGATGATTTGTCGTGCTTTTTACAGCCGCTACGCGGCTGTCTTACAGATGACCCATTTTTTTTTTGTTAATGTCATTTATTGTCAAAGCTCATGTTTCAATGTATTTCCTGCTTTGGCTGATATCGGGATGATTAAGAGTGCATTCCCTGGAAAAATAACAAAAAGTGTTTCTGAACGCTCGATCGTAGTATCCCTACCTTTAACAGAAATACACTTTAAAGTGCAATAAGTGCAGGTGGTACATGGAGGGAACACGTGGTTTCAGCTTATTGGGACCTGGTGTGACTAATAACGCCAGGGAGAACCCTATCAAAACAGGGGCGGGAGACATAACACAAAGACATTAAAAAAACATGACATAATTGAATAAAACTTTTAAAATGAACCCAGCAAACAATGCAAACTGAAACTACAACTGTGCCACAGTTTACAAGTAGCGACACATCGGAAGCATGTGAACAGCAACCGACCCAAAAACTAGCAATTAACCATCGTTACCAATGGACGGAGTGGCATTTGTCATGTGGGCCTTATTAATAAAGCTGACTCTAGTTGTTTTTCGCCTTCTATTATGTTTTCGATGCTTTAAATTGAAACGAACACCAAGTTTTCAAACAAACCACTTGAAACTGATTTTGGACCCAGAGCCAGAGAAAAAAGCTTTGAAAGTTGAAAGCCCTGAAAATTATAAAAGAGGAAAAAAAATGGGATACATTTATATATCATCACTCATCAAATATTAAACTGTGAGTGCAAGCGTATTACTTGAAAATACAGCTTCCTCTTCAGTGGGATCAGGGCTGAAGGCCTCCTACAGACAGCTGCCTGAGAGCTGATCTGGGCTTGTCACACTAATGTAAACAACAAACAAAAGAGTAACACTGCCACACCCGTTTAAACACCAATCAGCTCTGGACCAACTGGCACGAGCTGTCGCGAGCTCATTCCCTGCTCTGTCAACTCAGTGTGGAACTACGTGCCTATATTAATGTACGGAGCGCGCCAATAACACAAAAGGACCCCTCCCATTGTGATCTCTGAGCTGTTGTGCTGTGTGTGTGTGTGTGTGTGTGATGTGTGTGCGTGCTGTGCGTGATGGTTTTGGTGTGTGTGTGTGTGTGTGTGCTGCTGTGGATGTGGTGTGGTGTTTGTGTGCTGTGGTGTGTGTGTGCGCGCTGCTGTGTGTTGCTGTGTGCTGTGGTGGTTGTGTTGTGGTGCTGTGTGGTGTGTGTGCTGTGTGTGTGTGTGTGTGGTGTGTGTTTTAAAATCCTGTGTGTGTGGATAAAATCTCGTACAGGCTGATCTCTTGCATCTAGCATAAAGACCTGTTTCCAACAGCAGGGCTGAGCGTGAGAAAATATATCAGAATCAATGTTGACCTGACATAGGGTTCTGTTAGATGCGGCAGCCTGAACAGGTGGCTACCCAGTGGGACTCAGACAGTAGCAGTAGTAGCTTTGAAAAAAGGTTTATTGTTTTTGAAAAATGTGTGGTTGGCGTCAGAGCCTGGATGGGGAGTCCGCGGGTGTGAATAGAGACCGAATGGGAGGGGGTCCAGGGAGGAGGTTATGCGGGGGAACGAGCAGAGTTTTACAAGGGTCTGGCCCAGCGTGGAGGTGGGCTGCTGAAGTCATCTGAAAGCGAAAAAAAAAAAAAAGTAAATTCAGCTGGGGGAGGGGGCTTGCTCTGCCTCAGCCACCTGTAGACAACAGGACAGGGAGCGACCCCTCAAAGGAGTGCCTTAATGATTAGTCAGGTCAGCAAGATCCAAAAATGTAATGTAACAGCCTCTATCTTCATTCCGTTGTGTCATACAGGGAAAAAAATCTAGAAATCGCGATATTTACTATAACCAAAATGGATTATACATTATATGAGGAATTTGCTATGGGTATGTAAAAAATATAAAAAACATTATCATTTCAGCCAGCTTCTATTGTTCTATATTATATCCTTTTGAAATAAAGCCCATTACTATAATGACACCATCGCAGACGTGCTATTCATAAATAACTTATAAAGCCACAACAATTAATATGCATATCTTTATCAGACATTACGGCAAACGCTTAATCAAGAATGATATTTTAAGGCCATTTCACTTATTCTCATCGTTGCACAGCATCTTCTCAATGGGACAACTTTAGGAAGGATGGCAGAGCACTGAAGACTGCTAGTGGCCTTAAAAGGAGAAAACACAATCTCAGGGTGTGTTAAGTGAAGTTGCTGTCACACAGACCACGCCTAGATGATAAGCTACAACACCAAAGCCAACAAAGGGACAAATTATATCAAAGCGGAGGAGAAATCGCTGAAGACCAGCCGGACAAAGGGCCCCACGTGTAAGCAACAAGGGAAAACAGAACTTGAACAAAGCTGAGACAGGAGGAGAGGTGACGGCCCTCTCTGCCCATCAAACCAAACCTTCTACCAGACCTGAAGACCTGGCACAGACCAGCGACTGGTTGATTACCAACATCACATTGCATAGATTCGATCAGACGACACTTCAACTAGGGAGGGGCGCTAAGAGCTCTCTCTGAAAGAGATGACACATTGGAATATCATGTATACCTGTCTTCCTCTTTCAGGCCTGCGCCAAATCCCACAGTCTCACGCCGAGAGCTGTCAGGCTGATGATCGCTGAGAAGGGTCACTGGATTCCCTGTTGGTGGGTTACTCTCATTGACACTGAGTATCACATAGATGCAGGAGATCAGATTACCCTTTACATTCTGTTGGCATCTTTCAAATGTTTTACATTTGACCCAAAACATAGTTACCTGTTTAAACCATTAAGAAGACCAAACGGTAAAAGAGAAGTCAAAGGTACAGGCAGCACTTTAAAACAACTAGAATCACACCTTTGCCAAGGCACAAAAGATAACTGAAATGTCCCTGCATCAGTGGTGGGAAAGATAAAATACTTAAATACAGTTACGTGCAGCAAGAGACTATTACTTCTGATGACTTTACTTAGGTAAGGTAAGGTTCTAATACTTTTGTAACTATTCCTAAGTAACATTTGGAAATCAGAACTTGAATTACTCTGATATGACAGAAACACTAACACAATACCTTTGTAAACATAAACACAAGAAAACAACGTGAAGTATTTTAGCCATATTATTTGTACCTTTATAGTTCACAGTAACGTAAAGGATCTGGAAGAAGCTTCTTCCAACAGCCTGATCATGCTTCCCAGAGGTCTGCCGAGAAGTTTTTAATATACCTGATGTGTTGCATGAGCTTTGGAGGCTTGATAGTACGTGAGCAACTTTAAAGGGACTAATCATGCAAAAATGCACATTTGATGTGCTATTAATTATGACAAATACAAACATATGTGTCCACCAGGTATGTACAAAGGAACATCACGACAGAGTCAGAAGTTAAAAGCCTCATCTCTGTTTTCTCCGTACCCAATACTCTAAAAACGGGCTTTACAACGGAGTGATCCAGAATTATGCGAATCCGAAATATGACGTAAATACAATATCGAAAATGTGGACCCACAGCACCTATTCAGGAAACGTTGCTATCAGAAACAATGCAACCACTGATTTAGTGGACGTAATATGAGGTCAGCAGCTGTTTACATTAGCATCGCTAACACTCAGAGATAACCTGTACTAGGGAGACAATGTGTGTGAAAGATAACAGGCAAATAAAAAGAACTCACCTTTTGGTATAACGGCAGAGAGAACTTATTGAGCCCTCCATTAACTGTTTCAGTGAAAAAATCCAAATTGACTAATCCAATAACAAAACCACTGATAAGAACAGTTTCTCACCGCAAGCATTTAAGCTGACCAGGGTCACCGCCAGAAGACTCTATAGCCCACCTCCTTTTTATTATCGAACTTTTGTTCATAATCTTTTGTAAAGGCTTTATACCCCCAAAATCAGACCACTTTTTAAACAGGAAGTGAATAGAGGATATGAGAGCAAAAATGGCTAGAATGAAGTGTAGAATCATAGTATTGTATTTGAGAAACATGTCTCAAAATGTCGGGGAAGCCTTCAACATGTTTTTATATTTTTTATATTTAATGAGCACCTATGGCTATTGCCTACAAGCTAGCAACATGATAGGTCCACTTACAACAAAATAACTAGATAATTTAATTGCGTTATGAGATAGTATATAAATCATAGCATATCTGTTTCTAGGACAATCATTACCGTGGCCAATTATTCTCAGTCAGGAATGATCCCAACACACACCATGAAATCAAAGATCTAACTCCAACATGTTAACAGCGTTACATTCTGACCACCTTTAAACCAGTTTCATGGAAAAGTGAGCCACGATAGTTTTTCCTATGCTATTGCTCTTAACAACAACAAACAGACACTAACAAAAGCAAGACACTTCACCTCGCGTACAGGCAAGGATTTATGAGTTTGGCTTCAAAAATTTATTTGACTCTCCTGCATATTTAGAAGCCACCAGTTGTAATTGCTTGGTGGGATTAAACGTATATCTCAAAGCCTGGTCTACTCTGGGGTACAAGCTGCACTGTAACTGTTAAAAAGCTGATGTCAATGTTGAGCTTGTTGCATTAAGCATCGTGATGATATATTGGACTAACCATAAAATCTACTGTATCATATGATATATGTCTCTTTTACGGTGGAGCGACTCCTACTACCTTAAATGGTAAAGCAATGCCGATATCTGAATTGATAATGGCACTTCAACAAGTTGCATAATACACTGGATTGGACATTACTCACTACTTTTAAATGAAATTACAGACAACAAACTTTAAGACAGTGTGCATGTTCGATAAATAAACAGAATACATTATCACAATGGATCAATCAATGAGAACTGGCTCTCTGCAGGACTTCTGGAATAGTACTCTTCTGTTAAAATATGCCTGTATATCAGGTTTAATTCTCAACTCCTCCCTTCCCTTTGCTTTTGGCGCAATTCTCAAAACATTAGTTGGACAATTGTTGTTATTGTCCTATTGAATAAAACACTGAAGCGAGAAGAACACATGTTGATACGACCAAAAAGTTAGGATATACAATTGAATTCTACTTGTCTAGATACATCATCTTCAGTGGACATTAAAGCACATTTATTCATCTTTAAATAGTTTGAACACGAGAATAAAACGAGAGGGATAACATTGGAACCACAATTCGAAACTTCTGATGTAAACAAGATGTCAAACAGGGGCATACAACTAGAGAAATTCATTCATCTTGATAACTGACTGTCTAAAAATATATAAAGATAATGTTGAGCACTTAATAATAATTAATAATAATTCAGCTTTATAAAGCACCTTTCACTTGCTGAACAGCGAATCCAAAGTGACATACATGAGGCATAAAACAGAACCAGAAAAATAGTTTATTCTACACCGTAGCCATAGGGGATTACCTTCACAGAGCTAAGACAAAGGACCAGAGACAAAAACCACATCTGTCTTTTGTCTTGTGTTGGAAAAGGTTACATAGTTTACAGTTGTCATTGATAATGATGGCTTACCCGAGTCGCCGATCGAAGTGATAGAAGAAAGAAATGAAAGCGTCGGTTGTAGTGTCTTCTGGTTTCTAACATTAGCACTCTGGTTAGACGGTGTTTAAAAGTTTGAACTGAATCGTAAGTTACAATATGTATAGATATGAGGAACTTACAGTTTTTATCAGTGTGATGAAGTGGTGAATATAGAAAGAATGTCTGATTGGCAATAGAAAGAGGGCAAGGCATGCAAGTTTATTAGTATAGCACATTTCACCACGAAGGCAATTCAAAGGTGAAATTCAAAAAGAATCTCAGTAGTTACTCATTTGCCATGAAAAGGGAACGTTTGGGTCTCCAATTTAGCTAGAAGGTAAAGATGGGATGGGTCATTCAGTGTTTTAAAAATAACAAGTAGTTGTTTGCAGATACATTTGAAGAAAAGACTCACTACTCGTACTTGTGGGCTCATTTGACTCTGTCAACATAGTGTTGCCATGTTTGCAGCACACTTGAAGTACACACCAAATGCAAAACCGCTGTTCACACGCCACCAGCAAATGT
>NW_011336768.1:11784-25061 GCF_000735185.1 Notothenia coriiceps | reverse complement strand
AGAAGCTGCTGGGGCTCCCAGCAGCTTCTACTGAAGCCTTCCGAGTAAATCGCCATAACGCCGACACCTCCTCATCTCCACCGCTCCCATTTTTTATTTTGTGTTGTCATAAGTTAGTCTCTCTGCGTTTCTGCGCTGGGCTAATGCTAATGCTAATAATGCAATGCGAGGATAATAAAATGGCGGCTTCACAAAAGTTTTTGGGAGTTTGACGGGGCGTGGTTTGCATTCCGCCCAGCCAATCAGACACAGGAACCTTTTTCTCCCACGAAAGTCGCTGCTAGAGAGGGGTAAAAAAGGTTCTCTAGAACTAATTTAGTTCCTGGGAGTTTTTGCTGTGAACGCAACTAAATCGTAGTTCTTAGGAACCTTTGTGGGAAAAGTACTTGGTGTGAACGCGCCTATAGAGTTAAGTTAAGTCATTACGAGGAGGTCTACTCTGTAAAAACAGTGTGGTTCATTTTCACAGTAGGTCGGTTAGGAGCTCAAAGTTTAAAAATAATATCCCCGTCAAAATGATCAGAGTTACTGTTTTGAAGATGTAGTATCCATTTATTTATTTTTGGACCTTCAAATACAAAAAAAACAAGGCACAGCATTAGAAAGGACTTTCATGACAACATCTCCGCTCACTAATACTGAGCTGCTGTCTGTCTGCAACACCTGTAATTATCTTGCATACTATACCTTTTATCCCTGAGATTTGCTTGAGGCTCTCACTGTAATGGATCTAGATTGCACATGACACGAATCAGAAAAATAATGGCATGCATGATTGTAAGCGCCAGCGAAATTTCCATGACTTGATTGCTTTATATGTGTTCAAAACAGAATTAAGCGGCTTGTGAAAATTGACTGTGAGATGGCATGCATCAGATAATGACAATGTTTGCTGATTTGATGCATTGAAAACATTTTGAAAAACCACTCATGCCACAGTCCACAGACTACACAGTTAATCTGAAGGTCCAGCCTTTCAAAAAAATTGTTTTGCTAAAATCTGAACACAACAGGGCACGAGACACTTTCTGAATAGACACTTTCTTTGGATACTTTCCTCTTTTTAACTCGACTGGAAGAAAGTTTCAATGGCTTTGTTTTCTGAGCCATGGCACTGATTTATTGGATTGGTGATGGCCAAAATTGGTTAAAAAGTGAATTGTGTTAATGGTTATACAGAGGCTACCACCCATAGCTTTCAATCCACACATTCTGTAATTTCTTCGTGTCCAGGAATGGCACTGTGATATTTCATTGATTATTTTCTTAAAGTCTAGTAGTCCATTCGGTTAATTAACTATGTACTGTACGTGCAAGTCAACGGAACTCATCGCATTATTGCATCGGTCGACTCTTCCTGTCTACGACCAAACCTTCCGGGGTGGGATCCTCCTCTGCTGTGATTGGTGTGCCCCGTCTTTCTTTGCTGTGATTGGTTACTGTCCTTGGGGAGGCATGCCTATGACAGTTGAAGTAATTGACTGTAAAGCTCTTATGGATTTCCTGCCTGCTGCTGATGTAGCACAGGTCTGATCAGCCGGTACTGTACGCACGCTGCTGTTTAACCACGCTCTTTCTTATGCACACACATTTAGCTTGGTGATAAACACAAACAATGCAAGGTGTGAATCATTTCCCTGCTTATGTTAAAGCCTTCCTTATTGTATCTTCTATTATACAAAATGTGTTAGGACATTATTGTGCTTTGTTGGAGAAAGTACAGGGATGGAATTAGGATGGTGTTGCTGTTTCTCCTTGGGCACCAGTAGCCAACCATAAGGTGTTGTGTTTGTCAGAGCCAAGCTTTAGCTATAGAGCTGCCCCTGGGAGTGTCTGACTCACCCATGTTTCTGTGGGTACGTGCATGTGCACTTGTGTATTTGGGTGTATTCCCTTGCAGAGGCTGTGAGGTGTTGGCAGGACTGTCATATAAAGCCAATGGCGTTGAACTCATTGTGTCAGCTCCTGCAGGCTGCCATTGATGCTCCTATCACATAACTCTCTCCTCCTCACCCTCCAGTGTGGCAGACTGGCCACGTTCTTGTCACTACTTGCCCCTGACACGTGTGTGCGGGCATGTGGGAGTACGGTTGCAATTGCGCCTCTGCAGCTGGGCCTGAGTGTGCATGTTTGTATGTGTGCCTACGTTTGTGTTTTTATGCGAATGTGTGTGCTTCCTTCCTGCTCTCACAGCATGGAGCTCCTGCAGAGCACTGCTGTATTTCTGCATCATTAGGTCTCTCCCTATAAGGTCGTGCGAGAGGCCGGACCCAGCAAGCAATGGATTGGGACCAGAGAATAGAAAGAATGGAGAGAGGAGAGGAATGGTTGAGGAAGTGAAACAAGACATTGTGTTAAGGCACACATGATGAAAAGCAAAGAGAACGAAGGAAACATGTGGCTTACTGAAACGAAAAATAAGAGAGATTTAGGGGTGACTAAATGGAGTCAGGGAATGAGCATAAAGGGGGAAATAATGAGAAAACATGGAGGAATAATTAGAGAGACAAACAGAGAAGACAGTGAGAAAATCTAAAGTGAGGGGGACTATTGCCGAGCCTAGGTTCGTAAACAGCTGTACAGGAAAGCATTTTGTGTATTTTTAATTCTAAGCGTTTCAAATGTTGCTTCTCCTGAGACTGCCAGTGAGGTGGAATAATTTGATTATGTTAAATATTCTTCCCCCTGCTGAGAGACCAAGCAAATGGCCACATAAGGGTTGAAATAAGGTTGGTGACTTAGCTTGTGTCAAGATAATAATAGGTAATTCCAATAAATACATGTACGTTAATTGGACAGTTTTCCGTATGGTTAACATACCTGAGACCTGTAGCTGGGGTCAGCTCCTATTAGCTTGAATAGACTATCACACTCACTTAAGCTTATGAAGCTAGCACTGCAGAAAACATTTGGGCTCCAAGAGAGACAAGGGGACGACCAGACATGGGTCATATTTTTAAATATGTATTTAAAACTAATATTTAGCTTCATAAATGATGCAAACATTTAGTTTTATGTAATTTTCTAAATAGGTGGGGAAAAAATGAATATTTCACACTATGTTACACACATTTGGAAGTAATGGTTCATTGACATTATGTCATTTAGGAGTGTCACAGTATGGAGGTATGATGATATACTGTGATATTTTATTAAAACAACCGTATTGATTGCCCTAATGTCAATATACCGTGCTGTCATTAACCCACGTACAAACAGTAGGACTTGAGTTGTAATGTATGATGAAAGGTTTGATGAAATGATGACATGTAATATATGCAGGGAAAGAAAAGGACAATGGAAAAAAATATGTAAAAGGAAAGAGTTACAATCACAGCAAAGACAAGTTTATGAGTTCTGTGTGAAGCACGGTTTAAATCAAAGGCACACAACTTCATATCAAATGCATAGAGTAAGATGCAAATTGCAGTGAGTGTAAATATTGCCCTTGGAGAAGTAGACAAACAGTGGTGAGAGAACTCTAACACAGTACAGTACACTGCGGTTTGCCTGTGAATAACAGCCAATCAAGCAACCACAACACGGGGCTCATGGCAACTTGGGGCCTCAAAGGACTCAATTACTGCTCCTGGTTAGCGGGGACAGGGGGACAGGGGGGGGGAAGACACCCAGAGAGACAGATTCCTCAAAAGACGACAGTGTGGCTTCCCTCTACTGGACGGACAGATATTATGGCTATACGTATGCAAGTTGGGTAATCAAATAGGATGACAGCGTGTTTCCAGAGTAATTAGCTGTTTGCTTTTTCTAACAGGGACATTTCTTGTCGGGATTTCCCCGGCCAATTTCCCCCCTCTGCATAAAGGATAAGAAAAATGAATATTTGCAAGGTTGACATAGGTCATTTATATGTCTGCATTCTTATTGTGTTGAATCATTGCTGCATTTGGTGTTATTAGGTAGTCGAGCGGGAAGTATCTGCAAGCAAATGAACTCGTTCTGTGAACAGATTGCTCTCGCTTGTGGCGGGTTGAAATACAGTAGGTCCGCCTGTTCAATTAATGTTTAACATGGCAGATCATTTCCGGTAATTTCCTGAGGAAGATATTACTATACGATATAAAAGAATGGTCTTCTATGAGGCAAACAGACAGGGAGGGATAATAAGTGGAGAACAAGGGAAATTATTTATTGGCAGTAAAGTCAGTTTGTTGATGATGGGAAATGTAGTGAAGCAGGTCAAATGAAAAAAGCTATTACTGACATAATGATGCTCGGCTTTAATTTTGGCGTATTGTGGTCCATAATTACTGTGGCTGGTTCGAAATAAAAGGCAGTGGCACAGAAGGTCGTTCTGGTATTGAACCAAATGGAAAATGATTGCCTTGAGAAAAAACGCATGGAGTAGGATAGGTGGGATAGGAGTGTCTCAAGTGGAACAAGAAGAGGGAAAAGGTCATCAATGAATGTCACCCTCAGCTCTTCAATATACAGTAAAGCGTGAACAGATCATATAGGACATTTTCCATTAACATGCGAGGTGTGTGATGTATCTTTTTTTTGTATGTGTGTTTGTTGCTGTAGAATAAAATATGTGCTGCTGTGTTATTCCTCACTTTGGACAAACCCCTCCACTAATCTCTTGGAGTGTTGATTTAGAGGGACACTCTTGGCTCATCCTTTCTGGAGAGGACTTCCTGTCCAGCTGCAGATGAGGTTCGGAGTCATCTATCATACAGTCTGTTTTTAAGTGCTGGGGAAAAAAGAGCTGCTAAAAGAGAGATAGCCTGAAGGAAGATGAGAGTTAGAAAGATAGAGAAAGAATAGGAGAAACACCCAGGGGTGAGGTGATGTGTGAGGGTAACTTGTCATATCTGATGGCTCATCCCCGGTCCTCGGTGCTTCCCATTTGTCACTAAGTCAACCAGGATTTATGAGCTTCTTCACAGCTACTGATCCTGATGATTGTCCTTCAGATAGAGGATGGTACCCAGGTGTTTAAGAGAGGTGTTTGTGTGGACTGGATCCTCCCCTCCTGTGTGTAGAAATACAACATATGATCAGTATTTAGATTTTGTTCTACTATAAAATAATTGAAAATAAAGTTGTGCTTTAATGGGCTGCAGATTTGGTCTAGGAGGAGAAAAAGCCATATGCCAGAGAAGTATTTATCATTATTGAGATACGTAGCCATATGTCATCGTTAGGACAACATCAGGAGCTACAACTATGTGAAACTTACTTGGAGAGGTAAAATAAGTTTAAAGCTTCATCATTCAATATGTCTGCATTACCAGTAAGAGCTGTCAATCAGTGTCACACACTCATATTTACTGAAGTTAGCAACCTAATATCACCCCTTACTAATAATACTGACATGGACATATTGTATTATTTAGGATAGGTGCTTAAAACAAAAGTGGTGCAACATTCACAAACAATCCAATACTCACACAGAAGGAGGTGCATTATAATACTAAGTTGTAGTGCACGATAAATAGAACTCTTGTGGAAAAAAAGATATTAGCCTGTGCCACTGACACATTCTCATTGGAAAGTGAGTAAAAAAACAGCCTGCTTTTTGAGTTTCTTAAAAATGGAAAGTTATCTCTTTTGCATCAAGGCCATTGACTGTCCTTGTCCAATGTGACTTTCCTTTATACACCTGAATCACCTCTGATTTGACTCAACCATTGAAATCCCCAGCTGAACACAAACTCAGAGGAGAACTGTTCTACTTCGAGATGCACTATACATCCAAAGGAATGCACCCTCCTTCCAGCTGAATACAAATCTCATTAAGAGTATTCCCACTCTGGCATTTAACGTATACCTCCCAAGAAATATAACTAATCCCCCAGCACTATACAAACTTTTATAATTATGTACCCACCCCCTACCCAACTCTGACATAAGGCAGTTACAGTTAGACCCAACATTCTGCCTTAAGCCACACAGCGTGCAGATGGCCACGTTGATGAAAGCTAGTCTTAAAGCAGGGACTTATGTTAAAGAATAGCTGCCATAAAAGCAGTTGGTCTTTGATAACAAAAGCCTCAGTTCGCAATCTAGCATTCTGCCAGGCTATACCGCAGCATTTGCATATTCTAATGAGCCCAATGTTCAGGGTTAGCCGCTTACACTAATGACGCGTTTAGCTCTTAATAAATCAGTTAAGGCAGCTCCCTGCTGGAGCCCTGGGAGCTGCACCCGTGTGTGTGTGTGTGTGTGTGTGTGTGTGTGTGTGTGTGTGTGTGTGTGTGTGTGTGTGTGTGTGTGTGTGTGTGTGTGTGTGTGTGTGTGTGTGTGTGTGTGTGTGTGTGTGTGTGTGTGTGTGTGTGTGTGTGTGTGTGTGTGTGTGTGTGTGTGTTGATCTCACTGTGTGCATATTTCATTATAAGTTGCTTTATTTGTGTGTGGCATTATGCTGTGATTTTGTGAGAATGCATCGAGAGTGAATGGGTCTGTTTGTGAGCACTTATCTATTGTCTTAGTGTAAGCTTGTGTGTGTTTAGTCGTTATTGAAATGTGTGTGTGGGAGCTTTTACACATGTGCAGGGGGTAGTAGCTTCTGTTGCTTTGAAGTACCCTCTGTTGAAGTTCTGGTAAAAACAGTTGAACAGAGAAAAAACATTTTGTATTTCTCCACCTTATTGATGTCAAATTGAAAACTAGACCTGTTCTGTTTTACTCACTTCAAATCTCATCATAATGATTGTTTCTCAACCTAAAAATAACTGTGGAGTGGAAGACAGGTCATCAAAAGCATGAAATACTTAAAAACCTATTTGCCAATGGAAATGACTTTGGTAGCACTTCCTGTTGTTCACTGGTGACTACATCAGCTCATTTCAGGAGAACAGTGACTGAAGAACGCTGCAGATCACTGACATGTAACCCCTTACTGGGAAAACAACACTCTTCTGGTTTATTTGATAGTGTGACAATCAGGACACTTCACAGCTTTTAGGTGCCGCAGGCCAAACACTGAAATGTGATTCTCAGGTCAAATGTGAGACCTGATGCTACAGACCATTTGAGTGTTTCAGAAATAAAGTATGCTGACCAATCTCTACTAGAAACAGGACATAAACAAGTACGAGATCCTCTGCATGTCGTAGTCACAGTCAATTGTCCGTAAATAAAATGAGAAAGCCGACCCTTAGCCAGCTGTTTATTTCCTGGAGTTCTGGTTTGTTTCGGGTCTTAGGGCACTGATAGGTCAGCCAGTTTTCTAAACAACATGAAATCAGTCTTTTGTCATTATTGTGCCAGTGGCTTTTCAGAGAGGGGAGCAACAGAAAAAACAAACCCTTTCACTTTTTCATCATGCCACTGCCAATTTGGCCCAGCGGTGGTTAGAAGGTCGATGGGCCGTGGTTCCATCAGAAGGATTAGTCCTCAAATGGGATTACAGGCTGGTGTAAAAAAAAAAGGAAGAAAAGGCGTTGGATGCTCAAGCAAGCAAGAGAGCAGAAATATTTAAACGCAGAGAGACACATTCAAGTAAAGCGATCATTTTATCATCATTAGAGGGGAAGAGGAAGGGAGGGGAAGGAGACTCCAAAGAGTGATGGAAACTGTATGGTGAGATGTAAAGTCTTTAGTTTAATGAAGATTGAAAGATTTGTGTGTGTGTGTGTGTGTGTGTGTGTGTGCATGCGCGTGCGCGCGTGTGTGGGATTGCATGACAAATAAACTGCAGTGTGTGAGTGGTAACAAAAGAGAGCCAGTGTGGCTCAGTGATGTGTTTTAATAGTTGTTGGACAATAATGAAGGTCTTTGGCACAGAAGGAGAATATGACACTCTTTGACACACACACAATACACCCTGCTTATAGCCAGGCTCAGGAGGCTGTCATGGTTTGGATAGCTCCACACTCTGAAAGAGGAGGTTTTGGAGAGTTTTTTTCAAAACAAATGAGAAGAGTAGAGAACGACTTCAACATGTTGTAGTCTCCGTTAAGGTTCGGAAATATTGTTAGCATGCCCAGTAAGAAAGCTTAATTAAAAAACTTGAATGAGAGTAGAGCGGAAATTCTCAAATCAACATAACAGGAGGGTCAGAGTGGCGGCCATTTGTATGTCTGTTGTTGCCACTACAAAAGACTTACTAATTGTGTGTGGCAGTAGAGTAGTGACAAAGCCAAGAGAGTAAACGTGTATAATTAGTAACAAATGAATACCTCATCAAAACACATGCTTTTCCATTTCTTAAAAGACAGGAATTTTAACATAATTTTCGCCAACATATTAAATAGAATCTTAAATTTGTTTATGTTTTGTGCAAATTATCACAAGAATAATCCTGAACATTGAATAAAATATAAGTAGTTTGCAAGTTGGTGATGCAGCAACATTTCTACTGTCCTTCAGTTTGACAAAGCTTGCTTCATTCATTATAAAGACTGCACATGTCACAAGTGTGAGCTCAAATCAGACTCCACATCTTCAGGTAGTTAGTGCTGCTTCTGTTCAAGGCTCTCTGCAGGTTTCCACACAGCAAATCAATGCCCGGCGTTAAAGCTTAAACCACATTATTTATTTTTGTTTTCCATATTTTCTTTCTCCACATCGTCCTCACTCTCCATTGTTTAGTTAAAAATGTTTTATGTATAACAGCAGCTTTATGTGTTTGTTTCCCTCAGCTGGAGAAGAAAGAGATGACGCCGCCCTTCAAACCTCAAATCACTGACGACTACGGCCTCGAGAACTTTGACACGCAGTTTACTAATGAACCAGTGCAGCTAACACCAGACGATGAGTAAGTACCGCCTGTTGCAGAAGTTTAATTAAAGTCAAACCGCTGAAGCCCTGTGAGAATATCCCAAAGCGGTGTAATAAAACGTTGCTCTTTGGAATGAAGATCTCTTTGCAGGGACTTGAAATGTGCCTGAGGTCGAGTCTGTCATCATGTCAGTCGTTTCCTTGTTATGTGACTTTTCAAGTCGCTACATGATGATACGTTTGACAGCTAGAAAGGATTACCTAAGTCGAGCAGGTTTTAGGTTTTGGGCAATGTTACCTGTGTGTTGAAAAGTGGAAATCAGTTAGTAATCGGACATGTTACGTATTTCTCATATTATAATCAGCTTTTCTTGAAACCATGTCTAAGCTGCGAGCTATTAAATGTTTCCCATGACATAATTTGAGTGTCGATTGAAAACAGGCGTTACTAGGCGACACACATTTCTATGGGGGGACTGGTTAATGTCAGAGGACCATCATGCTGTCAAGTTTGTATTCCACTCAGAAAGTTGTTGTTTGCCTAGCCGGTGTTCCATTCATGTTATTACAACCGTGCTGAGTCAGTAGCAGCTCCGGCGCTCAGGGTACATTTCACACAGAATGGAACGGGCCGCTCCTAACACAATGAATGAACATCACATGCAACCGTCCCAAGGCCCCATTCATAAACTATATTATATGAAAACAAGACACGGCCATCAAGTTCTGCAGGCTAATTTGACATATTCTTGCATCAGATGGGTAAAGTATGGATGGGCTTGAGGATAATGCTTCCTTTATCTGAAGTCATATCTTCCACCAAACCCCCTCTGAAGGCACGTAAGAAACAGGAAAGGGAAACATTTAAAACCAGGATTTAGAAATCAGGGAGATCATTCTTTTATTTTGTATATAATAATCTTATTTTCCATTCATTTATTCATGAGATTGTCTTATGAACTTTCAATCAAGTATATGTAGGGAAGCATGTCATTTTCATGATTCAGCTTTCATTTATATCCTACAATAAGAGCTCCTCTTATAAATGCGCCTAAATGACTATCAGCTCTCTTACAGTATGACCACACTGTATGCTATACATATGACATATATATATATATATCTATCAGCATTGATCTTTGTGAATCCCACGGTGTCAGTTTCATAGATATATGTGTCGATAGCAGAGAAACACAGGCACAATATTTGCTTGGCGGTGCGTTTTACCCTTTGTCTTTACTAAGAGAATAACATGTTTCTTTTTGTCCTACTCACACAAGTTTATCCCTGCAAACCTTTACTGAATTCACCCCCAGGTGCTGCGTTCTCTCCTGGGTATAGAAAGGAAGGAGGCTAGTGATTTCCGTCTCTCTGTTATGGGTCTAGGGGAGGTGATGGACACTCATAGCTCACAGGGGGGGATTCTTATAACATCAACCCGTCACCCCGTGGTTTGAATAACAGTTATGTAGAAACGTGCTGAGTGCTGAGGTCACACATGGGGGGAAACTATTGGCAGTGACGACGGCCCCCAGCGAAGTAAAAACAGTGCTGTAGGTAAAAGTTCCTGAGGGGACAAGCATGATGTAGTGCCCCCCCACACAGACTATATTATTTACATCTGAAAAGGAGCAATCACTGAAGAACATCATAAGAAGAAAGTATTGTCTGTTAGTTAAATGCTTTTTCATTTCTGTTTGACTTTTACTGTTATATATCTTTGCTTCCTCTCTTCAATACTGTCCTCCATATTTATTTTTACATTTCTTTATATCTTGCTAAATAATTCAAACTTTATTTATATAGCACAACAAAGGTAACATAAAGTGCTTCACAAACCAAAAATAGAAATGAAACAAACCCACCAATGTCCAGGTAATAAACAGAGTAACGCGTAGCTTCGTGATTGATGAGAATCAGAATCAGAATTCCTTTATGCGTCCCAGAGAGGGGAAATGTAAGATAGCCGCTTTCACACCAAGTACTTTGCCGCACTTAGTGCTTGCACTTATTACCCCCATTGCACTAAATACAGATCGCGTTCACACCGGAATAAGTTCCCTGAGGGAAGATTACGCAAATGAAGCCGCTGACGTCACTTCTTCTTCTGCTTTGGGTTTACAGGCAGGCCGCAAACCACTTCACGGCGTATACTGCCGCCGGAAGTTCCCGGCCGGAAGTTCCCGGCCGGAAGTTCCCGGCCGGAAGTTCCCAGCCGGAAGTCCCCAGAGTTGGGGACTGGCTTCAGTAGAAGCTGCTGGGACTCCCAGCAGCTTCTACTGAAGCCTTCCGAGTAAATCGCCAGAACGCCGACACCTCCTCATCTCCACCGCTCCCATTTTTTATTTTGTGTTGCCATAAGTTATACTCTCTCCGTTGGTGCGCGGGGTAATGCTAATAATGCTAATGCCAGCAAATACAATTTTACGGGGCGTGGTTTGCAATTCGCCCAGCCAATTGAAATTGGTACTTGTTTCTCCACAGGATAGTACCACCTCTCTAGCAGGGACTACAAATGGGGGTAAAAGTTCTCAGAACTAAGTTCTCTTTTTTGTGTGAACGCAAAATTCCAGGCACTAACGGAACTAAGACATTGGTGGGTTTGTTTCATTTCTATTTTTGGTTTGTAAAGCACTTTATGTTACCTTTGTTGTGCTTTATAAATAAGGTTTGAATTATTTAGCAAGATATAAAGCACTCCGGTGTGAACGCGCCTATTGTTACATCAAAAGTGAATAAGAGATAAAAAACTATAAAATTATTTCTATTTACATGTAACATTCCTAATTAAAAGAAGACTCAATACCAACGCAAAAGTGAATAAAACAAGAATACAATTGGGAATAAATACATTAAATTGGTGTACTTTGCTTTTAAATTGTGTCACAATTAATAAATAGCATCCTGTATAGACAGGTTGTCGGCCATCAGAACCAAACTATGTTTCCACTCGGCTCATGTGACTGTTAACATGTACAGCTGACAGAGTGTACATGTATTTTCAGTTGGTGGATGTTGTGCCATCTTCCCAGAAGACTTCTGTCTCCAATAAAGAAATCCTCCTCCCCTGCGAATCCCCAGCATCCACGTCTTTATACATCAGACATTGTTTTGATCAATGCAAACATGAAGCCTTCAGGATCTGTCAGGAGCTCTTTTTCAGATTTCACTTTGGAGAGATCTGGCACAACAACAGACATGTTTCAGACTCTCTGCTGCACCCAAACACAAGCGGCCTGTTTCCCTCTGCGCCGTCACAAAATGGATCCCATAAGGCTTTGGCAGGCCATGCCGATAGCTGTTGCCAGGCTTATGTTAGACGACATTTCCATTTCAATCCATGCTGGATTGATTTTCCAATATTCATATTTTCCCTGCAAAGCTTTTATAGGACTGATTTTAGCAAACCATTTCTCAACAACCATGCTGACCAAAAGCAGGAGCTGAACTCAAAGCTAAGTACGCCATGCCCCACGCCAAGATGGGATCCTTACTGGCAATTTCATCAATGTTCTAAGAAAAGAGGATTGTAATCTCAAACAGGGGTGTAGTGTTTTCACCCCTTATGATGCCATATACAAAGTATGGGATAACCAAATCCTTTAAAGAGGCCCTACTATAGGTTTTGGCGCATAAATGGTCTGCAAAGGCTGAAATCCCTGTGTTCGCTTTCAAATATCCACACTGAATAGGCCTTGCTTCAGATCTCTGCCTCCCTGATCTCTGTTGACTCTTCCTGCTCTCGACACAATGATTCATCAAACCTGTGATAACTATCTGACAGACTTTCCCCCGGGGGCATTCTGTGTTGTACTTAATCATACTAAAATAGAGTAGAATGTAGAAAGTTTGGAGAATGATAGACCTTTAGAGAGTAATCAAACTCTGCATTCATTTTAGTACACTTGTTTAGTCACTGTATGGAGGTTTTAGACGCTGTTGGCACTTGGTTAGAAGCATAATAAGAACCGTTAAAAACCTGAGGAGCACACATACACGTCAGTGCTGCTGAAAGCTTTAATGTCTTTGCTTTTTCCATACAGGATACCAATAGATCATACTGGTGCTCAGGAATGTTAGAGCTGAAGGCCTATTATTATTTGTACATGTCTGTTAATCATTTGTACCGCCTATCATACTTGACATACTTAGAATTGTATTCAAAATAAACAGTGTCATTCATGCTGTCTGCATTTGGTAAAATAACCACCAGTTCAGCCAGGTTGTCCTTGGAGACAGAATTCATCTTTTCACACTTGTGTAACGCAGGTACAGCAATAACTATGTTGTTTTGAAACAGCACGGAGCAGCAGTATCTCCCCGTGTTAATGAAGCCTTAATAAATGCCCATCATGCTCTGCACCCATGGCAGATGTCTGGGTAGCTCCCATCACTCTCCTCAGTGTGAAGGTGCTGCTCACACACACTGAACTTCAAACCCTCTCAGAGTGTGTGAAGCTCATTACGGCAGCAGGAGACGCTCTGAAGCTCATCCCCGCTAATTTGTGACAGCGCTTGACGGAGGGGAGTCCGTGACAGACTTTTAGGGAGGCAGTTGTGCGAGAGTTGTGGTGGAGCAGTGAGGGGGG